>NC_052518.1:76621777-76844277 GCF_014356525.2 Nilaparvata lugens | reverse complement strand
CAAAAATTAAATATAACAGAGGCAGATTTACTAATCACAGCTGGGCTACGGAATCAGCTTGGAGTTGATGATTTCCCAGAAGAACCCAGAATTGAAACTTGGTCGTTAGAAAGACGAATCACTCAGAGTGCGAGGATGAAAGAAAGAGTATTGGAGGTGAAAGCGGGACACCAACGTAAATAATAATAATAATGATAGCATTTATGATTACGTTCATGGTTAATGGTGAATTACTTTGGTCCCTAGTTGGCCTATACAAAATAAATGCATGAATAGTGTTGTACATTTCTTTCTTTCTCATTATTAGTCTAGAATTTGGGGTTACAGCTGTCCTGTAATCATTTTTGTAGCATCATGATCGTTGGTTCATAATTATTCATAATATCAACGATATAGCTAACTTCAATTAGCTGAATATCCTCTGAAATGAGGATATTCTTTACAGTACGATTTGAAAAATGAATGAACGGTCTGAAGATGGAATGCAATTTGTATTCGATAATACAATATTTTTCTATATCTACTTGAATCGGCCAAGTTTAAACCGTTCATGTTCGTTGGAATCATGGATATAATTTTCATTACCACTTCACTGGAAAGATGAAAGTGAAAGTGCAGTTGAGAAAAGGAAAAAATATAATGAGGAAGTTCAACAAAAAGTTAAAAAAAAAGAATTGGAGGATGAAAACGAAAGGAAAAACCAAAGGAAAAAAAAGAGATGGAAGAAGGAAAAGGAGTGTGATTCACTAAAATTTCTCAGTATTTCCTATAAGTTGGAGGATAGTTAAAATAAGTTAGATAAGAAAGTTGGTGGTGAAATGAAGTTGAAAGAGATGTGTGAAAAAAAGGTAGATGAAGAGTTGACTATATCTATTTCGAATGCTATTGTTTTATTTCTTTAAATAATAATACTCTTATTAGCAATAATAATAATAATAATAATACAAAACAGTGGCTCTGTTTCAAATCAATGATTCATCAAATTGGCTATTATAGAGGGAAAACTCGTGTGAGAGAGAGTGAGAGAGATAGAGATAGAGATATATAGATAGATAGAGAGAGAGAGAGAGAGAGAGAGAGAGAGAGATTGATTGATTTATTGATTGAGTACTTTATTTATGTAGATTACAATATATACTGGCTTATACACTTATATACAATAGCTTACAATACAGCAAAATTATAGATGAATTCACATGATATAGACTAAGAAAATAATTATTGTACTGTATATGATATGAAAAAGCAATTTGTAATATAATAACTATTGTTAATATTATATTGTTATGCATCTACATAAATTGGCGGAGCTTTGGACATATCAATGTCCATTCTTCGGAAAGAATATTAAAAATATCCTCCCCACTAACTCTCTACCAAAAGAGAGATTGATTGATTGATTGATTGAGTACTTTATTTATGTAGATTACAATATATACTGGCTTATACACTTATATACAATAGCTTACAATACAGCAAAATTATAGATGAATTCACATGATATAGACTAAGAAAATAATTATTGTACTGTATATGATATGAAAAAGCAATTTGTAATATAATAACTATTGTTAATATTATATTGTTATGCATCTACATAAATTGGCGGAGCTTTGGACATATCAATGTCCATTCTTCGGAAAGAATATTAAAAATATCCTCCCCACTAACTCTCTACCAAAACGTTAATTTCATTATTTAAACTAAGGATTTATTTATTAATGGAAAAATTGTGAAAGTTTTAATCAATATGAATATTTGAGAGAAAAAAAAACAGAAAATTGATAAAGTAAAATAATTATATAGGTAGATAAGATCAAATAATTGATTAATAAAATGAAGTTGGCTGAAAGTAGATCAGGGTAATCAACTTTCAGTAATATACAGCAGTATGCAGTGGATAATTGAAATAACATGAGTTTATATAATAATTATATATAACTATTTACAGGGTGTCCCAGATAAGATGTAAACCCCGGCTATCATAGATTCAACATGCAATTTGCAACAAAAAATGTTCAGTAAAAGTTTCTCCTATCGACCTTCGTTTTCGAGATATATCGATTTTTCGATATTTTTCAAGTAGGCGTACTTCCAGTCATTAAATCGTCAATATCTCAAGAACCATTGGTCCTAAGTGAATTTCAAGGACATCGTTGAAAAGAAGACAAAATTTCACATTGATTTGAGTTATAAAACATGCCAAAGTCGATTACTGAGTAGTATTTTTTAGCGGTCAAACTTGAAAAAGAGTGATTTTTGAAGTTTTTTTGAAAACTTCAGACACATTTTTCTCTATTTTTTCCAGGGTACAAAATAATTTTTATAGCGCAAAAACTTACTTTTTTGATTATCTTTCGAATGAGACCAAATACAGGTGTCTAGCTCAAATCCTTGATTCAGAATTTCAGTTTAAATTCGATTTTTTAATTAAAAACGAGACTTAACTTGTTTGAGTGTGAATAATTGTCTACAATTTGATAGCTTTGTGTCAAGTGATTGAGGGCGTGAAAATACTTTTTCTATAGGAAATTTGGCTGAGAAATTCAATGAAACTGGTTAGAAGTTCGTATCTGCAATTGTTATTGAGATACAAGTTGAAAAAAGTTCAAAGTCGAGTTAAAATCTAAACTTTTCAAACAGTTTTTTCTTGATTTTTTTTCACGGTAACAATATTTTTCCAATAATGAAACAAATTTGCCATTTTATAAACTATCGAATGAGTATAAATTTTCTAGGAAAATTTTAAAACTAGAGTGTAAAAAAATGAAAATTTTCAAGAAGAGCACCTCAGAAACAGCTTTCTTGGTGATTCCCAGGTAAACATGTGTTAAGTCTGTGACAAAGTTCATCCTCCAATGAATATTTTCTATCCACTATGATGCATAAAATCAAATCCATTTATTTTCCATTAAAAATACCTGAATATAATAATTATCATGTCATGTAGTATTCTATGTGGCCTAATGATAGGCCTACCTGTTTTGTGCTCTCAATAACTCTTATTATCTGTCCCAGCCTAAACATAGGCCTACATTGAATATTAGAAGGTTAAAAATAAATTAGTTAATTTTTTAAAATTTTTATTCTGAAATTATCATGAATCATCAACATCAATTGGAAGTATTGTGGATACTGTCCATATGAATAATCATTGTCCATTGATTAAATAAAATTGATATACTGTATTCAACGAAATTCAAAATATCCTCCATTATTCTCTCTACACCTTCTACTACGTTGCAAGATACTCCCACTTGCCCGTCTGACTTCGTTCTGACGTCATCGAATTCTAATTGGATTCTTTGTATCAAACTCCTCTCTACTATTCACAGGTTCACAACAGACTTTGTTCTTTATTACTCCCCAAAAGTAATAATCCATAGGTGTGAGGTCGAGTGATCGCGGTGGCCAACTCACTGGTCCACCTCTGCCAATCCACCGCCCAGGGAAATTATTATCCAACCACCCCCGTACATTTCTTCCGAAATGGGACGGGCAGCCATCCAGTTGCAGCCACATATTCTGCCTCAAATCGAGAGGCACGTCTTCGAGCAGCTCGTGAAGCTCATTCATAAGAAAGTTATGGAAAATTTCTGAATTTAACCTTCTTGGAAAAAAATGAGGTCCAATGACATACTCGCCAACAATACCAGCCCAAACATTCACTGAGAATTGCTTCTGGAAACGATGTGGTCGTGGTGTATGCGGATTTTCAACTGACCACGTATGCATAATTATTATGAAAATCCACAGCACCACTTCTTGAGAATGAGCTTTCATCCGACCATAAAATTTCCGGAATACGTTCAGCAAGGATCCAGTCACAAAATCTTATTCTCGCTTCAAAATCAGCATTACTCAAGTCCTGTACTGGAGTGTCATGAAACGGCCTTAGATTATTTTTAGTCTATTTTTTCAGTACTCTATGTATTGTAGTCTTCGAAGCATCTAGTATTCCAGCCGCCCGCCGAATGCTGGAAAGTGGATTTTCCTCAAAATATTGTACAACACGATTATTTGAAGCTTCAAACATTGGAGCAGGTTTTTCACGTCTATCAGCTCCGCAACACCCCTTCCATTTCTAGATCTTTGCATCAATCTTAGAAAGGTGATGTAAGAAGGATGTTGTCGATCAGGGAAGCGTATTCTGTAAAGTCTCTCCGCCTCTTTTGAGTCGCATGCACATTCTTCATATACCAATAGCATGTCTGTATACTCAATTGTGGAGAATTTCATGTTGATAACGATAATAATCACGGACACTTGATAACTTATTGAACTTGAGTAAAAGAAAGGCCTATCATAATAATAAACTAAAAAAAAAACTCAAACAAACTACACTCGAAAACAATACTATAACTAAAATATAAACTTGGAAACAGAAAACAACAAAACTGAAATAGTGAATTGGGAAAATCAAACACTCATGAAAAAACTAGACTTAATAACTCAGGAACACAAACGAACGAACTGGGAAAACTTGACTATTGACTGGAAAGACATCATTATAGACCGACTGGAAGCACGTTACTTTTCATACAATGACTGCGAGAATTGTCTTATTGTTGGGTGAGCATTAGAAAAACTTTTTATCTATCAGAGCAGCTGATTAATGAACAGATTGATTTTTTCTTCTCACTCAATTGAATCTCAATGGTATGAATTTATAACAATGAAAAGATGTCTTTAGGGTGCTCTTCTTGAAAATTTTCATTTTTTAACACTCTAGTTATGAAATTCTCCTGGAAAATTTATACTCATTCCATAGTTTATGAAATGGCAAAGTTGTTTTATTATTGGAGAAATATTGTTACCGTGAAAAAAAATCAAGAAGAAACTGTTTGAAAAGTTTAGATTTTAACTCCACTTTGAACTTTTTTCAACTTGTATCTCAATAACAATTGCAGATACGAACTTCTAACCAGTTTCATTGAACTTCTCAGCCAAATTTCCTATAGAAAAAGTATTTTTACGCCCTCAATCACTTGACACAAAGCTATCAAATTGTAGACAATTATTCACACTCAAACAAGATAAGTCTCGTTTTTGATTAAAAAATCGAATTTAAACTGAAATTCTGAATCGAGGATTTGAGCTAGACACCTGTATTTGGTCTCATTCAAAAGATAATCAAAAAAGTAAGTTTTTGCGCTATAAAAATTATTTTGTACCCTGAAAAAAAATCGAGAAAAATGTGTCTGAAGTTTTCAAAAAAACTTCAAAAATCACTCTTTTTCAAGTTTGACCGCTAAAAAATACTACTCAATAATCGACTTTGGCATGTTTTATAACTCAAATCAATGTGAAATTTTGTCTTCTTTTCAACGATGTCCTTAAAATTCACTTAAGACCAATGGTTCTTGAGATATTGACGATTTAATGACTGGAAGTACGCCTACTTGAAAAATATCGAAAAATCGATATATCTCGAAAACGAAGGTCGATAGGAGAAACTTTTACTGAACATTTTTTGTTGCAAACTGCATGGAAAATCTATGGTAGCGGGGTTTTACACCTTATCTGGGACACCCTGTATATACAATTCGTTCTATAACAGGTTTAAAGGTTTGTATTTGTGGGATGGGCGGGGGATGGTTGTCATGTGATCGTTCTAGGGCCGGACAGTTTCAGTCATTTGTTCCAAAAGATGTTTTTTTAAAGTCAGGATGAAGCTCGCTCGGCTCTCGATGGACCTGATAGAAACAGGAAGTGCATTCCATGTACGACAGGCACTGACTAAGATGGATTTTGTGAAAATAGTAGTTCGATGATTGGGTATCCTTAAAGTACTTTCTCCGGTTCTAGTATGTGAAGCATCTATCCTCCTACCTTCAGAGACAAATTTGAAATTATCTTTAAAATAGTTCGGATTACCGTATTCCAAGATATCTCTAACAAGCTTGACTATTCGAAAAAACCTTTGATTGGGAAGCTTTAATGTTGAACTAGCAATGTGGGCTGGGGTGATATGATCATGGCGTTGGAGAGAGTAGACGAAACGTAGACAATAATTTTGGCAACGCTGTAGTTTGTCATTCAGAGTGACTTGCATATCGTTAAGAACAGAATTACAATACATTAAATGTGGGAAGATGAGAGATTGAACCAATAATAATTTAATGTTTCTAGGGAGAATATCGTGCATTTTCTTCAATGCATGCATGGCTGAGAATACCTTTTTACAAGTTTTGTTCACTTGTTCTGACCAGTCAAGAGTATTATTCATAATAATGCCTAAATTTTTAACTGAGCTACAGTAAGGAATGTCATTACCATCTACACTAATTTTGTGAATCGATTCAAGGTCAATATTGTTTATAAGACGAGAATATCCAATTATAATGGGCTGTGTTTTGATGGGATTAAGTTTAAGGCCATTTTTCTTTGTCCATTCCACTATCGAATTGATATCCTGATTCATTATTCCAACTGTTTCGTTAATTTTTGTTATGGGATAGCTTAAATAGATTTGAAGAAGTAAAGCTTAAATAGATTGACAAAAGTTGACAAATTGGAACTTTGACTACTTTCAACTGACCACAATCTTCCAATGCCTAAACATGACTTTTTTACCTCTCGATCCAACTCATCATACTAATGAATCAGACACACTCATTGACCTTCTCATTGTTAGTGATCCCAATGAGGTTGTTCAAGCAGGCCAAATCTCAGTCCCAGCTATTTCTAGACATGAGTTGATCTACTGTGTACTTTCCCATAAGATACCCAAGCCAGAACAGAAAATTATCACTTATAGAGACTTCAAAAACTTTGATGAAGCCGCCTTCCTGACTGATGTGGCTCAGACTCCATGGCATCAAATTGAAGCATTACCCTCAGTTGATGACATGGTCAAGACTTTCTAGAATTGGACTTTGACTTTGTATGACAAACATGCACCTTATGTGACAAGGAGGATTAATAGAAAACGACGAGTACCGTGGATGACTGAAGACATACTCCAGATGATGGGACGTAGAGACAAAGCACATAGAAAATTTGAAAAGACATTTGAATTGGACAGTTTGATAGAGTATAGGAGCCTTAGAAATAGAGTTAAACAGGAATTACGGAACTCAAAGATTAGGTACTTGAATTCTTTTATGACAAACAACAGACAAGACTCTAAATCACTTTGGCAGGGAATAAAAGAAATCGAATCCACAAATTGACTTACCATTGAACAATATAAATGACCATTTCGTTTCACACTCTAACCAACGTGACGAAGTTGTCATTGCTAATCATATCGATGATCTTGAAGAGCAGGTTACAAACTTAGATTTACCAACTACTGATCAATTTCATTTCCATCCGATCTCAGTAGAAGACACTTTCAGAGCAATTCAACGTATTCATAGTAATGCTACGGGTGTTGACAAAATTCCTATTAAATTTATCAAGAAGATGTTATTTGCTGTTTTACCAACAATTACATACATTTTCAACAAGTCACTTGAAGAAGTTTTTTTCCTGAAAACTGGAAGTTTGCTCTGGTTCGCCCTCTAAATAAAGTTCCATCACCCAATAAAGTTGAGGATTTTAGACCAATCAGTATTTTACCTGCATTGTCCAAAGTGCTAGAAAGACTCATTCATGCTCAAGTTGTAAAATTTCTAGACAACAATAGTAAGCTTCATAACTTTCAATCAGGCTTTAGAAAATTCCATTCAACTGAAACAGCTCTGCTTCGTGTCACTGATGATATAAGGTTAGCTATGGACCAAAGAAAATGCACCATCCTCAACCTATTTGATTTTTCTAAAGCATTTGATACTGTTGATCATACAGTCCTTCTGAATAAGTTGGCTATTCTTGGTTTCAGTCACAGCTCGTTAGTTTGGTATAAATCCTATCTATTAGGCAGGAAACAATGTGTATCTGTCGGTGACAAAAAGTCTACTTGGAAAAACGTTATGCATGGAGTACCACAAGGTTCAATTTTAGGCACTCTCCTCTTCACTTTGTATGCTAATGACCTTTCTTCCATTATCAAATTCTCCAGTTTCCATACTTAAGAGAGAGAGAGAGAGAGAGTGTGAGAGAGTGTGTGAGAGAGAGATTGTTTGATTCGCTGCTTTTATTAAAACCTTTCGCATTGAAAAAATATTCTGCAGTTATAATTATTGCTGGTATTGAATTATAATTACGTGTCTTATAAAAAATATCACCGACAAGATCAAATTTATAGAGTAGAGAATTGTTCCAGAAATGCTTAACAAGCTTGAAGTTACTGGAATATAATAAAGTTGACAAAAATAGAAATAATTGTCTAAAAACATTAAAACCCAATTGGTGTCTAGGAAAGATTGTGGTATCTGAAAAGATTTTGATTTATTGCTGAATGTTCAGAAGAGAAATTATGTGATTGTGTTTTTAGCTAAATCATTCAATATTCATTTCATCGATAGTGTAGTAAGATTTTCTTGAAAAATTGGAATTCTCAGGTAATTTCACGATCTACAGCTCAAAAACTGGCGTGCCGATAGATCGTTCAAATTTCCCACTTCGACTAGCATTTCTGGCACTCTTCGCAATTATTGGCCAAACTTTTGCGCCAAGACACATGATTCGCCGACCGTGAAGGCAAGTCGGTGGGCTATTATATTCTGGCTATTATATTACACTCTTATTTACTCCATTGATTACTGAATAAGACAGATTGATTATCAATTCAAATTTTCTTATTGTTAGTACATTTGGAAGATTACAAATTGAGAGTGTTTATCTGAACTTATTATGTTGTATCCTATTACAGAATTCTCACAATTTTTGTTCAGAGAAGTACACTCTTCCTTCTTTCTTTTTCTTCTTCCGTTTCTTTTCATTTTCTCATCATCCTTCTTCTTCTGATTCTTGTTTCCTCCTTTCTTGTTCTTCTTCCCTTCGGTTTTTCGGTGTCATCTCCTTTCCTCCTCATGTCTCTTTTCTTCTGTTTCCTGCCTTCTTCTTCTCTTGTTCTCCACTTCCAACTTTTTTTCTCCTCCCGTACAAGCTAGCTTGGTATAAATTCTTCTGTATTATTTTCATGCTTTATTACATTACCTCTTTTTGTATACTAGGATTAATATATTTCACTATCTTTCATCAATTTTTCTATCCCCATTCAATTCACTTTTTCTATGTATCTATTTACTATTTGTCCCAATCCCTTCTTGTCTGATTCCTTTCTCTTTCTCCATGAATATGTTTTCTTCTCTCTTTTCCATTTTCAATACTAAACATGACGGAAAACAAAGTAGATCATTAACATTACACATTCTAAGGACATCATGAATAAAAATTATATTCAAAGAATTGCTTCATCATCAAAACGTTTTCCTCAAGATTCATTCTACATCTACCAATTTATTTCATTCACTCAAGTGAGCGAGAAGAATAATAAGAATTTTAAAAGTTTTATGAAATTCTGAATGAAAACAGTAAATTCTATAAACTGTAAATCCAACTGAAAACTGTATGAAATTCTTTCAAATTTTACTTTCTCAAGTATAAAGTGGTGAATGAGAACAAGGAGATTTTAGCTAGAACGTGTCAGCATTGAGCCTTCCGAGAATCCGACTCTCACACGCGCATGTATGTTTACATTGTAGACGTTTTTGCTTATGGAGTGCAGTATACAGTTCATTTTTATTGCTGATGAATGTATTCACTAATGTAGTGAATAGCGAGAAATTACAATGATCATAGGCGCCGACTACTAGTGGCTGGTAGGGCTTCATCCCCACCCATACCATCAATCTTTAATTTTCTACTAAAAATGAAGATTATCCAAAAAGTTAATAGTGATAAATTGAGATGGGGCTGACAATTTGGGGAGGAGAATTTATAACTTTACCTTAATATATTTACGTACGGTAAGGTCACCATAGATTTTTCATTTATAGCCTAGTACAATTAAGCTCTGTCATAGTTTAAAAATGAAACTATTCAAGTTTACAGGTAGAACGAACATGCGTTTACTTTCAACGTGTACCTGTCCACAAACAGTTATTGAAAGAGTAATAATGTATAATGTTAACCTAAGTTAGTAGCTGCACCAATAATATTTTATAGAGATAGAAGGTTGTGAGTTTGAGTCATTGAGCACTGCTTTTTAGTAATGAAGAAAAGAGAAGTGGCCTCTCACAAGGAGAAGAGTCTACACTCCCAAATTACAAAAAAAAATATAAACCAGAAAAACATTTTCAGGGGTGCCGCGGGCGAAGCCCCCTGCCGAGCGCAAAGTGCAAGTTATAAATACTTGAGACAGGAATAATCTTAGAACTGAATTTCTACAATTTCAAGATCTCAAAAAAGGTGGCTTTACAAAGGTTTTCAATAATCATACCCATCTTCTCATCTTCAAAGATTGAAATCATGACATTTCTAAAACTTTTATTCCATATCAATTAAATTCTTCAAATTTCTTTTACAAAACGGCTCGTACTTTCAATATAACTACATTTTCAACATAAACTCTTGTCCCATGACTCAATTAATCAACAAAGATAAAAAAAACAAATGATTCGATAGACATTCTTGCAGTCTATTGCACCGCTAAGCCATCAGTTTAATAACCGAACCAGAATGGGGGTAGAATTAGAGATCCCTAAATTCTAAAGGGCGAGTCATGGGACTTTATTAAACAACAAACTTCAGCATTCTATTAAACTTGTAAAATTTTATTAAATGAATTAAACTGATTTAAATTCGTACAATAACAAAAATAATCTATATCGGTTCATTGCACATTCTAAAAATTCAAGATGACTGCATGTAAGATTTTGCTAACTGCTTATTTGGATTCTAACTGTTCACGAAGGTAGCGTGGACTTTACTCATTTCTCAATTACAAATTTATGATACTAGGGACTCGGTCATTCAAGGGATTTTAGCATGAACTGGAAAATATAATGGCACTAACAATCGATCAATTTATAAATTCATTACTATTTAGAAATTTTCACTACACTGATTACTCCCGGATAACTTACTAATTTAAAAAAACATTGACATATTCACTTCAAATAATTAGCCGTATAAACTACTTCAACTTAACTTACGGCGAAAAATAATACATATTAACAAACTTAAACAGCAAACAAATTCAACACACACGTTAATTTTGAGCCCTCGAGGCCCGAGGCTACCTTTGGATTTTAAATGTGAATTCGGCCGCGGCTTGATTGGAACTGAACTATTCCACGCAAATTATGTTCCCCTTCCACCAGCGAGACAACGGTTGACGTGGAGACGAGCATAATTCCGTGGGAAAGGAAAATAATGCAAGTTTGAAATATTCCCAAATACTCGTGTATTTTCCATCGCTAACGGAAATAGAGTTCCGTGAGAATACCTCAACCCTGCATAAAATTGGAGTCTTCCCGGACGCAAGTTAGCAAAATCTTAATGTGAGAAAATTATTTTTTAACAGAAAAATAAATTTCTCACGATAAAAATTCACACACAAAATTCAGCTACAAGATCACTAAAGTCTCATTGTTGAAGTCCTAATTCTACACTTTTCGAATGAACCCATACTAAATTTATCTCTATGAAAACACAAGCCCATAATTAATTAATTTATCTCAATATCATCACCATCACAGTACAAAATAATATGTCTGATTATATATAGTAATTATTAGAAATCTTTCGGGTATATTTTTCAAAAACACAGTAAAAAATATTTTTGAAGGAAGAATGTTTATATAAAGTTGCCAATTTTTCAAATCAACTTCCTAGATTATATAAGAGAGTTATTACTCTAATCATCGTACTATGTGACCTTTTTCGATTCTCTGAAGCTTAATTATTTTGTAACTTTCATATTGTTTTGATGTTGACTATGCATTTGAAAATGTTTTATTTCAATAAATGAACTTTTATTTCTATTAAGTTCAGCATGTAAAATAAAGAAACCCGCATCTTTCCACCCTCTAATTGAGTTTCATCAACAAAGGTGGTCAAGTCTTATCAAATTGAAAAGAGCACTCAGTTCACCCGGTAGTATGTTTGATATGATATACATTCCAGTACTTGGATGATGGTCCCTAAACATATTTTTAAGTAATGGGAATCCATTACTACTGCATTATGCCTCCTTCATTGACAAATCTATACATCCATTTATTTTCGATCTATATATAAGAAGAGATGGTGTCTGTCTTTCTGTATGTTTGTCTTTGAGCTCATCACGCTTGAAATACTTGACTGATTAAGCTGTAATTCTTCACAAAGATGGCCTGTATACCGACAAGTGTCATAGGTCTATTTTCGTTCTGAAAATCCTTTAAAGATGAGCCCTACAATCCTTCAAAGTTCATATGCTTTTTTCATGAAGGAAATTTCCATTATTTGGTTTTTAACAAATCAGATGTTATAATCATTACAAAATGTATTTCATAACTTCTATTATACACTGAATAAAGATGCACTATTGACCCATTAGTACAGGTACAGTTGGGTATCGCAGTAGGATGTGTCCTCAACTGTCGTCTGCTGCAAGCGAATCTCTAATTTTTGTACAGGCCCGACAGTCGAGACCTGCGACATTCGAGGCCAGCGACGGTAGAACAGCGACTCCTGGAAAAGAGGCCTCAAATGTCGCCTGCGTTAGGCGACAGTTGAGGTCTCTTCAATTTTTGATCAGCCCCGACAGTTGAGACCTGCGACCGCAGAGGACTCCTAAAAAAGAGTCCTAAAATATCGCCTGCGTTAGGCGACAGTAGAGGACTCTTCAATTTTCGTACACTCCCGACAGTCGAGGCCTACGACCGTAGAGGACTGGAAAACAGTCCTCTACTGTCGCAGGCCTCGACTTTTGCGCCCCCGTAGTAGAGTAACTAGTCTATTATTTTGTGAGTCAATCGTTCAATCTATAGTATTTAGAGTAAAATAAATTAAATAACTGCAAGTGTTGTCAGCTCATTCTATAATTTGAGAACTCACAAAAACTAGGTTTTTGTAGAGTGAAAATCCGTAACAGTATTATTATGATTATTATGCGATATGATTGGACGATGGCTGGCTGACAGCAACTTGGGACAGCCAATCAAGATCTTTGTCTATGACTATGAAACTATCACTCTACTGGACAAGCTTTTGCAGCAATTTTCACATCCTCACTTGATTTGGAATTTTTATCAAAAGTATTTCACAAGACATGCAGCTTTAAATATAGGAATTTGCCATTTTTGTGTATTGGAATATGTGCTTAGTGCACTCAACAATAAATTTTTCATTTTTCGATCGAATTCGAATTATGATGCATGATTTTGGACCGCCTTGACGAGTGTAGTAAGTGTAGTACGATGAAATCTGAGCATCGTGTCAAAAGTTATAAGTGTTTGAAATTTTAACCCTTGAGGTGTACTTAAGCGTGCCTCTCCACTAGGAAATACTGAAATAAAGTGTACCTTGCGGGTGATTCTCATAGAACATTCTGTCATGAACTCATGTCATTCTGCGAAATATCAATTTGAAGACAATGTAGTTGTTGATGATGGTTGAAGCTGAAAATTAGGTGTTTTTCACAATACAAAGAGCATTGTTGTCAGGTGTACCTGGAAATCTATTTGAGATAGTGCGCTCACCCTGATCTCAGATTGTAGAGAACAAAACTAGACCCAGAGAAATTTTGAATTATACATCTGAATGTTAACAATCGAAAGATATTGTTGATCAAAAAAAAAATTCATCAAAATTTATTTTTCCTTCAAATTTCACTCATTCTTGAAAAATCATGACTCAGTACTCATTGGAGATAAAGAGTTCCAAATGATCCCATTCAATCCAGAATTTCATGATCTAAAAAAAAGGCAGAAGCAAATTTTTCTGTCAGATCACGAGATTTGGCAGAAATAGCTGAAAACTCGAAAATGAGCCGAAAATACAAGGTTTTTGGGCCATCCTGTATCTAGCACATGGAAATTTTGCATGAAGAAATTGTTTCTGGACTTATGTGCCCAAATAATATATTAGAAAATCAGAACTACAATATAAATTGCAAGCACATCCCCTTTTTTATGTCTATATTGACTGGACTATTATGAAGACAATGCTTGAAGATGGATATTTTTGTCAACCTTTTCATGTCAATAAATAAACATTTGATTTAATTTACTGTTTCATTATTCACTTTTACCCCCACCGCCATCATTCTAGGCTACTATATATAAGTGGAGACTTTTGTCTCTTGGACATCAGTCAATTGCTAGCTGTTGATAATGTTGCACTTTGAAGGTTATGTTTTGTTTGGTAATAGCCAACAAGTACCTTTGGATACCATCTACAGTCTCAAGTATAGTAAAGTGGCTGTTGTGAATTTGGATAAAGTCTATGATTGGCAAAATGAGGATATCAAGATTGAATTGATTAATCGATTATTTATTCCAAAGGTATTGGTGTCAATTTGAATGCGGTGACAAGAGTCTAACTCTTATCGACAACAGGAAGGTAACCTTTGCAGGATTCTCATACTGCAGAGATGATGAACATGTTAAGAGATTTAGAGTCGCTGATGGGTGTTCAGGAGACCCTGCTCTACTAACAACTATTTACAGTGCTGTTTATCGGGATACCGTACAAACTGAGGAGTATGCAGCATTTCAGAATGAGAGGAAAGGTCGGCAGAGGTCTATCATGAAACCAGGAAATATAAAAGAGGATTTCCAATTACTTATATATATATATTATATATATATATATATATATATTCTGTTTTATAATGAAAAATAAATTCATAGAAGGAATAAAAATATTGTTTCCTCTTCTCTACCTACTAGTGATAAGTTTAGTTGATAGCAGTTGAATGTTCAGACTTCCAAATGCAAAAAATATATCCTCTGTGGTGGATGGATCCTCTGGTTCTGTTGATATCAACCTTTAATACTTACCTTTACCGCCTTGACCTGAAGCTGGCATGCTAACCACTACAACACAGAGGATTTATGTTTAAAGATTTAAATTATATAGAATAAGATACTTCTTTTTACATTACTATTGGTAAAGAGGAATTGAGAAGCTATAAGTGAGTCACCATGTGGTGACATCATCATGGACCTGTTGAAACAGAAAAGTTACCCCCACCACTTCTTCTCTGTCTGGTATAAGAAGGCTTGTCAACACTGAAAGGTAGTCAGTCTACTGCAACATGTTGTCAAACAGTGAGCTATGTCTGCAAGATGCAGTGATCGAGCTTAAGGAGGAACTACATAATCATGGTAATATCTCGTTGACAGACTTTTTCAATGATGTAGGACATTTGGAATCATGTCCAGATTCCAAAAAATATATCCTCTGTGGTGGATGGATCCTCTGGTTCTGTTGATATCAACCTTTAATACTTACCTTTACCGCCTTGACCTGAAGCTGGCATGCTAACCACTACACCACAGAGGATTTATGTTTAAAGATTTAAATTATATAGAATAAGATACTTCTTTTTACATTACTATTGGTAAAGAGGAATTGAGAAGCTATAAGTGAGTCACCATGTGGTGACATCATCATGGACCTGTTGAAACAGAAAAGTTACCCCCACCACTTTTTCTCTGTCTGGTATAAGAAGGCTTGTCAACACTGAAAGGTAGTCAGTCTACTGCAACATGTTGTCAAACAGTGAGCTATGTCTGCAAGATGCAGTGATCGAGCTTAAGGAGGAACTACATAATCATGGTAATATCTCGTTGACAGACTTTTTCAATGATGTAGGACATTTGGAATCATGTCCAGATCATGAGTCTTACAGTAGGTATGATTAGAGAGCGCGAGGCCACTTTTTTGCTCGAAATCCCCCTCCCCCTCTCATCACTCTCACATCCCCTGTTCTAAAAATAGATTTTCCCTTTCCCTTGCCCAGTGAAGACGAGGGGGCTCTCTGTTCTAAAAATAGATTTTCCCTTCCCCTGCTCCAGTTGGGATGAGGGGGATGAAGAAAGAGAAAGAGATATATCTCTCGCACTCTCTCTCTCAAAATAGATTTTCCCTTCCCCTGCTCCAGTGGTGATGAGGGGGATGAATTGATTGATTGATTGATTGAGTACTTTATTTATGTAGATTACAAAATAAACTGGCTTATACACTTATATACAATAGCTTACAATACAGAAAAATTATAGATTAATTTACATAATATAGACTAAGAAAATAATTATTGAACTGTATATGATATGAAAAAGCAATTTGTAATATAATAACTATAGATAATAATTATATTGTTATGCATCTACATAAATTGGCGGAGCTTTGGACATATCAATGTCCATTCTTTGGAAAGAATAATAAAAATATCCTCCCCACTAACTCTCTACCAAAACGTTAATTTCATTATTTAAACTAAGGATTTATTTATTAATGGAAATATTGTGAAAGTTTTAATCAATATGAATATTTGAGAGAAAAAAAACAGAAAATTGATAAAGTAAAATAATTATATAGGTAGAAAAGATCAAATAATTGATTAATAAAATGAAGTAGGCTGAAAGTAGATCAGGGTAATCAACTTTCAGTAATATACAGCAGTATGCAGTGGAAAATTGAAATAACATGAGTTTATATAATATATATATATATAATTCGTTCTATAACAGGTTTAAAGGTTTGTATTTGTGGGATGGGTGGGGGATGGTTGTCATGTGATCGTTCTAGGGCTGGACAGTTTCAGTCATTTGTTCCAAAATATGTTTTTTTAAAGTCAGGATGAAGATCGCTTGGCTCTCGATGGACCTGATAGAAACAGGAAGTGCATTCCATGCACGACAGGCACTGACTGAGAAGGATTTTGTGAAAACATTAGTTCGATGATTGGGTATCCTTAAAGTACTTTCTCTGGTTCTAGTATGTGAAGCATCTATCCTCCTACCTTCAGAGACAAATTTGAAATCATCTTTAAAATAGTTCGGATTACCGTATTTCAAGATATCTCTAACAAGCTTGACTATTCGAAAAAACCTTTGATTGGGAAGCTTTAATGTTGAACTAGCAATGTGGGCTGGGGTGATATGATCATGGCGTTGGAGAGAGTAGACGAAACGTAGACAATAATTTTGGCAACACTGTAGTTTATCATTCAGAGTGACTTGCATATCGTTAAGAACAGAATTACAATACATTAGATGTGGGAAGATGAGAGATTGAACCAATAATAATTTAATGTTTCTAGGGAGAATATCGTGCATTTTCTTCAATGCATGCATGGCTGAGAATACCTTTTTACAAGTTTTGTTCACTTGTTCTGACCAGTCAAGAGTATTATTCATAATAATGCCTGAATTTTTAACTGAGCTACAGTAAGGAATGTCATTACCATCTACACTAATTTTGTGAATCGATTCAAGGTCAATATTGTTTATAAGACGAGAATATCCAATTATAATGGGCTGTGTTTTGATGGGATTAAGCTCGAGGTCATTTTTCTTTGTCCATTCCACTATCGAATTGATATCCTGATTCATTATTCCAACTGTTTCGTTAATTTTTGTTATGGGACAGCTCAAATAGATTTGAAGGTCGTCTGCATAAGTATGGAAACTGGAGAATTTGATAATGGAAGAAAGGTCATTAGCATACAAAGTGAAGAGGAGAGGGCCTAAAATTGAACCTTGTGGTACTCCATGCATAACGTTTTTCCAAGTAGACTTTTTGTCACCGACAGATACACATTGTTTCCTACCTAATAGATAGGATTTAAACCAAACTAACGAGTTGTGACTGAAACCAAGAATAGCCAACTTATTCAGAAGGACTGTATGATCAACAGTATCGAATGCTTTAGAAAAATCAAATAGGGTGAGGATGGTGCATTTTCTTTGGTCCATAGCTAACCTTACATCATCAGTGACACGAAGCAGAGCTGTCTCAGTTGAATGGAATTTTCTAAAGCCTGATTAAAAGTTATGAAGCTTATTATTGTTGTCTGGAAATTTTACAAATTGAGCATGAATGAGTCATTCTAGCACTTTGGACAATGCAGGTAAAATACTGATTGGTCTAAAATCCTCAGCTTTATTGGGTGATGGAACTCCATTTAGAGGGTGAACCAGAGCAAACTTCCAGTTTTCAGGGAAAATGCCTTCTTCAAGTGACTTGTTGAAAATGTATGTAATGGTTGGTAAAACAGCAAATAACATTTTCTTGATAAATTTAATAGGAATTTTGTCAACACCCGTAGCATTACTATGAATACGTTGAATTGCTCTGAAAGTGTCTTCTTCTGAGATTGGATGGAAATGAAATTGATCAGTAATTGGTAAATCTAAGTTTGTAACCTGCTCTTCAAGATCATCGATATGATTAGCCATGACAACTTCGTCGCGTTGGTTAGAGTGTGAAACGAAATGGTCATTTATATTGTTCAATGATAAATCAATTTGTGGATTCGATTTCTGTTTGCCAAGCCCGAATTCTTTTATTCCCTGCCAAAGTGATTTAGAGTCTTGTCAGTTGTTTGTCATAAACGAATTCAAGTACCTAATCTTTGAGTTCCGTAGTTCCTGTTTAACTCTATTTCTAAGGCTCCTATACTCGATCAAACTGTCCAAGTCAAATGTCTTTTTAAATTTTCCATGTGCTTTGTCTCTACGTCCCATCATCTTAAGTATGTCTTCAGTCATCCACGGTACTCGTCGTTTTCTATTAATCCTCCTTGTCACATAAGGTGCATGTTTGTCATACAAAGTCAAAGTCCAATTCTCGAAAGTCTTGACCATGTCATCAACTGAGGGTAATGCTTCAATCTGATGCCATGGAGTCTGAGCCACATCAGTCAGGAAGGCGGCTTCATCAAAGTTTTTGAAGTCTCTATAAGTGATAATTTTCTGTTCTGGCTTGGGTATCTTATGGGAAAGTACACAGTAGATCAAATCATGTCTAGAAATAGCTGGGACTGAGATTTGGCCTGCTTGAACAACCTCATTGGGATCACTAACAATGAGAAGGTCAATGAGTGTGTCTGATTCATTAGTATGATGAGTTGGATCAAGAGGTAAAATAGTCATGTTTAGGCATTGGAAAATTGTAGTCAGTTAAAAGTAGTCAAAGTTCTGATTTGTCATGTTCAAGTCGGTGTTCATATCCCCCATAACTGATATACGGTTATAACAAGGCATAAGAGAAAGCAAGGCACTTTCGAAATCTGTGAAATGACCTATTTTTGGTGGGCGATAACAGATACCAATGAGTAATTTATCAGTACTAGATAAGGATAATTCAAGTAGCATAAACTCTGGTCTGGAACAATACTCTTGTTTGGATGTGATTAAAACTTTTTTTTGATACCATCTTTCACATAAATTGCTACACCCCCACAAGCTTTATTTAATCTATCATTCCGGAAAAGATTATATCCAGGCAAAGCAACAAAATTTGATGGAATACTACGCTTCAAAAATGATTCGGAAATTCCGATTATATTGAAGTCCTGAAAACAGAAGATTGCTCTGAGTTTATCAATGTGGCAGCTGAGGGATTGTATGTTAAGGTGAGCAGCCTTGAAAAGTTTTTTGAAAGAGTGGAGCTTATTTGCTAGAAACATACCTGCGTCATTATTACTATTATTGAAATAATCATACCTACTTGAGGGCGAGCGAGCTGACGTGTCAGTGAGAGGCATCATGGAAGCAGCAGACCAATCGTGAACCGACCTCAGAACGACACATGACGGGGAAAATGGGGATGAAACTGATAAAACTCAACCTAAATGAAAAAGTCTCTTGATTCGAGTGAATTCAGTATGCATTGGCAGTTCGGCTCCCTTCACTATTAATAGCACTAGTTCAAAAAATTCACTAAACACAATAAGATGTAGATGTGTGGAGTTGGTGATGAATAATCCTAATGGTGAATAAGATGAAGATTGAGGAAGAACTTGTAGTGGGAGATCTAGTCCAAGTGGAGATAGAGCGAGTACGGTAGGTATCCGGTAGTGGAAGAATCGGATCCAAGTGGAGGTAGAGCGAGATTCAGATTCAGATTCCTTTATTCATGTCAGAGTCCAGCAGATAATCCAATGTGGTGGGCAGTTTGCAGTGGTAGATGCTGATGGGAGCGAGCAGGTGGGGGAGCTAGAGAGGGCCAGGGCGGCGACAAGAGAGAGCGTGTGCGAGAAGTCACAGGAACCAGGTCTGAAAACAGGAAGAAAACTCCAGCAGAAACACAGCAGAAAAAAGTACAGAAAGTATATAAAAATC
Organism: Nilaparvata lugens; assembly: GCF_014356525.2. Lineage (NCBI taxonomy): Eukaryota > Metazoa > Arthropoda > Insecta > Hemiptera > Delphacidae > Nilaparvata > Nilaparvata lugens. Next base: position 76,824,103 of record NC_052518.1, on the reverse strand, counting down.
ATTAAGAGGATAGACAATTAAAAGAGAATGTACAGAGAGATGGAAAATAAGAACGAGAAATATGAATCAGTAGATTGATTTCAAATTGCAGTTGATGGTTGTTGGAGAGAAGAATGTGAAGAGAGGACTAAGCTGTGTGAGAAAACACATAGATTATGTAAGATTATTGCCTAAAAAGGTGGATGAAGAGAGAGAGATATTAGAAGAAAGTAGTAAATATCCGGTGCATAAAATGAGGTAGATAATAAGAAAATGAAATTGGAGGGATGAGAAAAACCGAAGGAGAGAGAGGGAGTGAGTAAGAGAGAGCGAAGGGATTGATACAGATAGAATAGAGTACAGTGTTAATGATGTGGTATAGAAATGAACTAAGCATACTTATATTATAAAAATATACAGTATAAATAGTTTTGAGCATGAATTGAGCTAATTTGGAGGGAGGTCGGAATGAGAAGAGGTAGGAAGAGAAGAAATAATAGAAGTTACAGACAGGTAATACTGCATATAAGAAAACAGAATAACGAATATATAAATAGAATACGCAAATAGAAGGTTGGAATGTGACTATGGTGAGAATCACAATAGAAGTGCCAATCATAAGTTTACTGTCATTATTATGATGACTGTTATTTCTGTTATTGATGTCAATTCCACGAAAAGTCAACTTGAATCCTGCTGTAAGTTTACTATACACACTAGTAATATACATGTGGAGACTGGATTCAGGCTTTGTTGATAAACAGAAATGGATTTAATAGATCATTGATTGACAATGAACTGAGATGAGGAAGAAGCGATATAAACTCAGCAATTCGAAATAGGTTATAAATGTATTATTAAAGTGAACTTAGGTTTCGGAGCAATTTTCATAATTTTATCAGCAGTGGAAAAGGTTCTATTTTTGTACTATGCTATCGTTAGATAAAAAGTGACACATTGGATTAGCTGGAAACATCATTCGGTTATGTCTAATGGAATACTAGTTTCCTGATTGAGTATTGGATGATTCAATCAGTAAAAATGTTTCAGTATACTAGATGAATAATTGCTATAACTAAGTTGATATAGCTTTATTCCAGTTATATTTTTTCCATGAAAACAGTATTATATATGTTCAAAAAAGCAAAAATTAATTTTAAGATTCGTAAACATAGAATCCAGTTATATTTTTTCTATGAAAACAGTATTATATATGTTCAAATAGCAAAAATTAATTTGGTAAAAATGGTATCTATAGGGTAATTGTCCAACAAAAAATAAAAGACTGAAAAAATGAAAAGAGAGAAGAGTGATGATTACATGAAGAGGCACAATTGAAATAATGAGAGCTCACCTTTAGTAGGAAGATATGACGTGCCAACACCGTGAAGTGTTTACTGGAGGTCGGCAAGACGCTCGGCGGTGTAGATGCGTCGTCCATGTCCCTCTTCGACGGCGTACTTGATGTGGCCATCGACTGTCCACGTGTTTCGTATCCCGTGCTTGTTTGCTGCTGCGTTCAAGAGTGCCAGTCGGTGTTTCGTCAAGTCCTCCCTCACAGTGATGCCAGTGTTCTTGAGCATCCGCTTGGCTGCAAACACCCTCTGCCTCGTCCAGTAGCCGTCGAACCTCACGATGATGGGATGATGACGCTCCTTGCCGGCTGCTCTGCCCGTGTCCTGACCTGGCTGCTGGATTGGTCCCACTCGATGCAAACGATGAATGTCGACGATCTTCAACTCCACGTTCAGCTTCTCCTTGCAGACTCGCTGAACAATCTGGTCGGTGGACTCCCCTTGGTCTCCGGAATTCCAAAGAATCGCAGGCAGGTACGGCGACCATATTGTTCAAGGTCGTCAATTTTTAATTCTGTCTCCTTCTCAATTGCTGCCATCCTCTGCCGAAGTTCATTATTCTCACCCTGCAATCGATCCAATTCAGATTGGAAGAAGGAGAAAGCCTCTGCGACAGCTTGGTTTACTTCCTTGTTTATCCTCTGTAGAATTTCGTCGGCCAGTTGCGTTGTGTCTTGACAGGGAGGGGTCGTTGACACATGTACCGTTGCACGCCTACCTGCCTTTTGTGTGGGAGTTTCCTGCTTCTTACCGTTGCTCTTCACCATGTTGCAATAGATAAACCAAACTGTGTTCAAACTAATTGGAGGTTATGTAATACTATTTATTGTAATTACTGCGTAGTTACAATGAAAATCAGACTTTTAAAAATATTTTATTAAACTATGTGAAAAACTTAATGCACTAATGTAAAGCTCGAATCGATTTTAACAAGATAACCCTATCACTCTCTACATCTTTACTGACAGATTAAAGTGAATTGAGAAATTTCCTCTCTCTCTACATCTAATGCTATACTGACAGATTAAAGTGAATCCATATCTATACAGAGAGGTCAATGATCTAGGTTCTTTTACATTTTTTATCTGCAATGTCGTACAAGCATTTCCAAAGTTCATCTGAATTTTTAACAACAGATAATGGCAAATCATTTGTACAATCATAATGTAGATGTCCACTGTCTAGTATATCGAGTAATTCGAATATCTCAGATAAAATTGGAAAGTGCACATTTTCTGTTTTTGTTAACGGTAAATCAGGATCTTGACATCCTGTTGAAAATTTAATATTCTTTGCAATTGAATCAAATTTGTTAAATGAAATTCCCATCAAGAGACGAGTTAATTTTTTGAATTTTGAAAAACCATAACACTGCATGTTAATGTCCTCCCAGATGTTTGGCATGTGTCTCTGTTCTATAAATTGACAAGGTGCACCTGCTGTACTTATTACCATCAACAGTTGCTTGAAGGGGGTCGTGTCTCACTTGTATAAAAAAAGATCACACCACACACGCGCTGGTGTTGTCAGGTCTAGCTCTGACCGGCTACTAAACTAAAAAGTGAGTGGGATATATGAATGAAAAATCATTTGAACACAGAAGAAGTTTATTTACACATTTCACCACAACTATTCATAATTTCATCTTCAATTTTAATTAACTTATCTATACACAAATTATGTGGACGATAATAACATAGATAGTCTCTTATGTCATTTAAATTAACCGAGCTTAGAAAAATGTCTTTTAATTGTTTCGCCAAACTATAATTTTTACGAGTTGATTTCCTAATTGCACTTTCACACTCATCATACCAATCAATACAGTTTTTTAACCTCACTTCCAACTCGTTGTCAGCAGCCAACCACTTTCTCGGATCCATGATAAGCGAATGAACAAAACTAAGTGTAGGCTGGGACTATTATAGAGTAATTAAGTGGTCTTTCTTCATTAATTGTAGACAGGCAACATGTACGTGCTTTATGCAGTCTCAATGCATGCATGCAATAAACACACTGAATCTCTTTTCCATTGTAGAAGAATCCATAACGAGCAAAGTTTCTTTTCTGCGAATTCGTGTACATTGTGGCCATTTTCATACTTTGCATTCGATTGTTTTCACACATGAAATTATTTGTTCGATACATATTTTTAAACAACAAAGAATTATAATGTTGAGCACTGAACAAAGCACACCGTCCATCTGGTCTATTTTTATGAATGTTACACACACCATAACACCATGAACTAGTGAAAAAGCTGAAATCGGGTATTGCAAAATCCTCTGGTATACATTGAACATTAGTAAGCAATCTTCTTAAAAACTTTGCTTTCTCAGTTCCTTTTGTGAAATTTTTTTCATAACCTACAAGGTAATCACGTATTAATGAGTCAGTGTATTCTAAATCTCCATCTTCCCATTTTATTTTATGATAGTGACGTTCTAACCATGTTACATCGTTATACAATTTTGCACTCAATTCTGTCTTTGCAATTGGGGATTTGAAATGAAATACAATATAATTATTAAACTGATCAATTATGGCAAGTTCTTTCACAATAATTTGAGTACAATCTTGTTTAAACCAGTGAAGATCAACTGTAGCAATTTTCGTACTCGCTTGCTCATCCACTTCTTTCTGTTCGGTGGGCTCATCGAATCCTCTGTCTTTCTCCCCCTCCTCCTCATCCCGTTTCTGCTCCTCACCCACCTCCTGTGGCTTCTGGATCGGTGTGCTGCACCTTGGTTCATAATAGAAACTATCAGAATCAAGATCGCACTGGATACCAATAGACTGAGTTTGCACTTTGTCCAAAATATCAGAACACAAAGAATAGGACATTTTAGATGTTACCTGTTCAAAGGTGAAACTGATAATGAACCAAATTTGACGCAGTGCACTCTATCAATAAAATAACTGGACTTCTTTCACCATGCTCATCAGAGGTGTGTACTCCATCACACGATCGCTACTTAAAACAGAATAGGCGGAAGTATTTGCAGATACTGCACTATTAAATTCCATTCCAATATGAACATCTGTCGAAGATTTCAGATGACTTGCTTGGTGTGAACAGTCCACAACAACCAGTGGTGTTGAATCACAAAACGTTTTAAAGTCAATTTCTGTTCTGAGTTTGGTATTGATTGAATGATTATAATACGAGGGCGCGAAATCCAAAAACATCTGGTATAATAGTTCCTTTCTACCTAGCAGATTTTCATATGGATAATACTCACTGTTCAAATATACTTTAACATTGTAAATACCACAGCTATCGAAATTAGATATTGATTTTTTAATTTTATTCTTACAATCGGTTTGAAATGCAATTATAACGTATTTTGGACTGTCAAAAATCGATGTGGTGCGGACTGCCCAAGAATGGTTAAGTGAATTTTGCAAATTTGGTAATTCACAAATTTCCCAATGGCGGAAACATAATTTCAGTGGAGTGTCAGCATCGAGCAGTCTCAAAAATTTCAGTCTTAAGTGATCTTCTAAAGTTATGTAGGGCATTCTCCATTGCAGTTTTGTAATTTTCACACTAACGCTTGTTCCAGTCATGGACTCAATGCAATTTAGGTCTGTCGGTGACCTCAATAAGACAAGTTCCTGTTTCAAATTAAAAATTATTCTTTGAAAATCTTCAAAAAACGGAAGGATTAATTTCAGCGGTACACAGAGAGTGAATTTATTATCTGTTAGCGCATATCCTGCTCTGTCAAAACCAGCCAAGTGATATGTGTTCTTATCGAGTGTATTCTTCACTAGTATAGCTTTAATTGTGGATGTTAATCCAATCAATCTTGATTTAGAAATTTGCTGACCTGCTAATTCATATTGTATTTCGTCAAAAAGGTTGCCGATTAGGTTACTGCTTAATTTATAGTCTGCCGCAAATGGTGGATCAGACGGCTCTGTTCCCGGTTTTGTACAGCTAACTGTTCCCTCAATAAATATAAATGATTTGCAAGGTAAAGAATAGACATCTAAAGAATTTATGCCAATACGTGCCTCGTCAGAGTTTTTTATTTCTTGTCCCGAATAAACTGTATGAGTGTGAAATTGGAATTTGGTTATATCATTATAAAACTGAAGGTCTGTCTCCACGTCCAGAATTTCACTAATTGCGGCTCCTCCTCCTAACATTATGTCAATCAACTATAAAACCTAACTTTTCTAATATTCTCACACTTTTAGCTGACATAGCACGTTTGTTTTTAGGTGTTGACGCTCTCACGTTCGTCTCTCTAATGACATTGTGTGTACATGTCTTATTTGAACGTGGATTGAAAACAAGATATCCCATTACATTTACTTTTGTTTTTCACGTATGTGCAACCTAATTGTAATTGTATCTCCGCGGAAATCAATAAACGATCCGTTCTGGTCCATTACCTTTACATTAATAGTTTGAATTCAATGCATATTCAAAGGTACATAAATAATCGGTGATGGTACTTCGTTTATTAAATAGCTGCTAGGAACCTTTGGCAAAAATTCGTAGATTATATGTTTTTGTTTCCCATCAGAGTAACTACCACATGCTAAATTACACTCGAGTACAATACTACCAATGCTTGTTATGTTAACCAAATGCTGAGAATAATGCCATTTATTTGGTTGCAAAACAACATTATCAAAACCAAGTATCTTACCAATCGAATCAGTATGTGTTAAATCAATAGCTTTATCAGAATGAATTTCAATCTTCATAGTATTTGTGTTTGCACATATAATAAGTTTATTCTTCTTCTCATCAATATTCAATTTATTCTTTAAAGATTTTATAATATCCTCAACTTCATATGCACCCATATCACCATATTTGAAGCTGAAATTTGTCCCTTTGTTAATGTTTGCAATACTATTGTAACTACAAAAATTAATCAATCCAATTTCCCATTCACGATTTTTATCCAATTCTATAATTTCTTGTAAATGTTCGTAGAGGTTACTTGTGTTAGATCTTAATGTAATAACAACCATCTTGTAATGTGTGTGCTCAGCACAAACACTTGATTACAACTGATTTGCAAGAAACAATAATGTAAGATGGCCACAAAAATCACTATTTAATGGTTGCATGTGCTCTATATTATAAAATATATTTACTCCAATTTCTTTTTTCCAATATTTGTCCAATTCGTATGACGGTTGTAAATTTCCAATTGCATCAAAATACCAAACATTAGAACCGACTTTTTTATATGCAACCCAATGTCTGCCATCCTCACTTTCCCTCTCTAAATTCACAATGGCATTCTCGTTTTTTAGAATTTTTTTGGGTAATGCATCTAGCATATATATATACCTCTTAGCTGAATCTGTAATAATTTTGACCAATCAATCAAATCATAATTACTCAATTCTCCTTCAATATTCATGTCTTCTTCTTCTTCTTCTTCCTACTCTTCTTTGTTGTTCTACGTTTCTTAACTTGTTCTTGGGGGAATAAACTCACTCCAAACTGTATATGTGTGTGTCTGTGAGTGTGTGTGTAGTAGTAAAGACATTTGCCTCTAAGCATGCTCGCAACAAACTATAAAATGGGAGCTCAGCTTCTTTATTTATCATTCACAACAGAGTGCAAGCACGTGAAAGGTGAACCATTCTTCTTCTTCTTCTGTGTTCCTACTATTCATTGTGAACTTATCAACAACAAGTGTAAACAGGTAAGAATTGAGAACAGTTTTTTATCAAATATGTACACAATTTATTATTAATCACTACATTATATACTACTACTACTTGTAAAGCATCTCACCACAACATGGTATGAGAATAAGATTGTTAAGTTTTAACAATCTTAATGTCAGTCCATGTAGCGGTGACATGCTTTACCACTATTCCTAAATTCTTACAATTAGCATTAAATTTAATAACTTTTGCAGGAGAAATTATTGACGAAAATCTCTGAGGTAGATATACCTCAGAGATTTCCTTTGTGGATGAAATGTTTATTTTTAATATTATCCGTCTGCCATGGTGGTTTGTCTCCTCATGAGCCGAGATGATACTGTGCGGCACATCTTCTGCCAGCTTGCGGAGAGGCATCCACGGTTTAGCTGTGGGTGTATTAACGATTGCGACAAAGTCCATCTCATCCTCCTCCCCTCGCCGCACCTCCTTCATCAGCGGGACAAGCGATGAGTTGTCCTCCATTCTAGCTCGTTTCTGTTGAAAAATATTTGATTAGTAACTTATTTGTTTCAGATTATTGTCATAATCTCAACTTGATATCATCAGATTGACAAGACATTCTCTACATCAGATTATCAACTACTTTTGATCAACAGATTATTGTCATAATCTCAACTTGATATCATAAGATTGACAAGACATTCTCTACATAAAGTGAGTAATATCAGTTATTGAAATAATATTTCCTTGCTATCAAATAATTTATGCATGAGCGAGTACTTCAACACTAATATCTCGTAATTCAATTTCTAATCAGTTCAAATAATATTTCCTTGCTATCAAATAATTTATGCATGATCGATTACTTTAAACAATAATATCTCGTAATTCCATCTCTAACTAGTTCAAATAATATTTCCTTGCTATCAAATAATTTATGCATGATCAATTACTTTAAACAATAATATCTTGTAATTCAATTTCTAATCAGATCAAATAATATTTCCTTGCTATCAAATAATTTATGCATGATCAATTACTTTAAACAATAATATCTTGTAATTCAATTTCTAATCAGATCAAATAATATTTCCTTGCTATCAAATAATTTATGCATGATCGATTACTTTAAACAATAATATCTCATAATTCCATCTCTAACCAGTTCAAATAATATTTCCTTGCTATCAAATAATTTATGCATGAGCGATTACTTTAAACAATAATATCTCGTAATTCCATCTCTAACCAGTTCAAATAATTTATGCATGAGTGATTACTTCAAACAATAATATCTCGTAATTCCATCTCTAACCAGTTCAAATAATATTTCCTTGCTATCAAATAATTTATGCATGATCGATTACTTTAAACACTAATATCTCATAATTCAATTTCTAATCAGTTCAAATAATATTTCCTTGCTATCAAATAATAATAATCAAAGGCTTGTATGTGTACAGATTTTTTCCATGATCGATTGTTTTATAAAAAATCTGTACACATACAAGTTAATAATATTTGTTGAAACTGACCTTTGTTTGTGAGTAGATTGTCTCCTCGTCCTCTTCCCCGCTAACCTCAGGCTCCTCAAACGCCAACCTCCTCTTCCCCTGCTTCTGCTTGATCTTGTTGGACAGAGTAGTTAGCACCGCTCGCCGCAGTGCCCAGGTAGCAGGTGGAGCCAAGCGTTGAACCAGACTGTCTCCCAGCACGATCTCGCCTGGTGATGGTGGTTCCACGGTGAGCGGAGAAGGAGTGGGTGCAGCAGCGGACGACTTGGCAGTGAAGGCAGCTTTCTGTTGCCAGTAGTTGAGGATGCGCTCATGCGGTGGTGGGCTATCTGGGAGGATGAATGATGATGATCATGAACTCATCTCGTATGATAGTGAAGTATGTAGTACACGCAAATCTGAATCTGATGTAAATGATAATTTTCCTCTCATTACATCTGTTTATATAGCATGCGTTTCTCTCTCTGTTCCAGGCTCGTGCGAGTGAGAGCCACACATGCTACAAGGCGAAAAAAATTCAAATTTCTCCCCTAGGCACAGAACAACACGTGCTGCTATATCCTCCCACATCGTTATCAACATCATCCAGATTTGTAAGTATTCTCTCCTATCATAAAAAACCGTTACAATCACTCAAACATTCTATATTTTCGAATAGCATCCTTGTGTGAGCCACACGTGTTAGAAGACGAAAAAAAAAATTCTCCCCTAGAACTCAGCATGTTGCAGTGTCTGCTGAGTGAGAGCCACACCTGCTAGAAGGTGAAAAAAAAATTCTCCTCTATGTCTCAGTATGGGGCCCGTTACAATCACTCAAACATTCTATATTTTTGAATAGCATCCCACCTCTCGTGATGCTTATTGATTTCTAATATTATCAGTTATTAAATATTTCATTGTTTTCACAGCATTTTCTCACCTCACAACTCGGCTTCCGAGCTCATAAGCAGTTGAACTCTCGTCAAGGCAACATACATGAGAGATTAACACGCAATCCAAAAAGGAAGCATAGCCGGATAGCCAACTATACCCGCACATCTACAACTGAGGAGATACCTGTCATTCACGCATCAACCAACACATGTAAGTACATTTTTACTTTGATTTTATCATCTGAGGAGAGTCGGAGGAGAGGAAAATTGTCATCAGAGGACAATTTTTGTCATCGGAGGACAATTTTTGTCCTCAGAGGGGAAGGATTTTTGTCCTCTGAGGACAATTTTTGTCCTCGGAGGGGAGGATTTTTGTCCTCGGAGGACTAAAAACCTTCTACAGCATACTGTATGCATGCGATTTTAGCTCGTCTTTATGATATGCTTTATCTGGATAATCTTCTCCTCCCGCTTCTTTCTCACACTCTTCATATAAACAAAATGGTAAATGTATTACTTTTTCAAATGGATTTTCGATAATATATTTGCAATAGACACATTGCAGATAGTGATTTTTATGTAAGAAATAACCATTTCTTGCAAAATAGTCTGCTTTATCAGATAATGATTTACAATAGTCACAATGTAGATGACAATGATGATTTTCAAAATACTCTCCTTGAATGGATGAATCTTCTACACGATTGAAAGTTAAATATCTTTCTTCATATTGACGTAGAATATTATTATCGAAATTTCCCTCTTCAATTGTTATATTATCTTTCCTTCTCAATGCACAGTTCGGACTGTACCTTGCATGTTCTATTGCTGGTATGTCACTTTCTTCCCATTTTTCCAAATAAATTGAACAAAATACACATCGCACAATGTCTTCGAGGATGCCGAGGAAATTAGCATCAAGAAGGTGCTCGAGAGATCAAAACGACGCATTTTCGACATAATTAGAGAGCACGCGGCATGGCATGATGGCAATGTAAAATGGTTCATTGTCTTGAATGTTTTATTGTATAAATTAGTGGTGATGGATGATGAGGTTAGCAAGACTGTCTCATCTCTCATAAATCTTCACAGTTACTCCAACATAGTGCTAAATGTGCTTGAGTATTATGAAGATTTTAACGATCATTCCATGTTGGCTATAAGAAAAATCCTGTCATCTTTTGACAACTTTGTTCGACATGGCAGCGGTTAGGTTTTGAAGAAAATTGACTCACTGGATGTGAACGTGATTAAATTCAATCCAATATTGACATCCAGTTTCATACAAACACCGCAGTTTCTTAAAAAAAAATGTATTATAAATGTCAAAAATCTGTCTGACAAAAAATGCTTTTTATGGTCAGTCCTCGCTTATTTCCATCAGAAACCAAGGAGCTCCGACTTGACTGTAAAGTATTTGAGCAAGTTTGCTCACACACTTAATATGCGAGTTGTAAATTTTCCGGTGACGACACACAATATTAAGAAATTTGAATTACTGAATCCGGATATTGCAATTCACGTCATCACGTATGACAACAAAAAGTTTTTCCCCTACCGCACGAGCATTTTCCACACTCGTAAGCACCAAATTAATCTTTTATTGCTGAAAGCCGATGCAGGAAAAACGCATTTCTGTTTAATTAATACTGTGAACGGGAAAAACGGATTATCGCATCTTTTTTCTCACCTTTCAAAACACAATGGTCAAGTACACATTATTTTGTAATTTCTGTTTTCATAGATTTATATCGAACAAATCTGAAAATTGTGATGCCAAAGCAAATTTGATGAAACATGAACAGCTTTGTTCCAAGTTTGAATCACAGTGTGTTTCATATCCTAAACGCAGAGACACAATTAAATTTAAGAAACTAGGCGCCACATTGAAGAAAAAGTATACCATTTATGCAAATTTAGAAACTTACATTGTTAATATCGATAATAATGATGATGATGAATCTGATTCAGATGAAATCACTCATAGCTATACAAAGAAAACAGCGCGACATATTCCCTGCGGGTATTGTTTTGTTGTTATCAATGTGAACGGGGAAATTGCTTATGGACCTGTACCATAGATCGAGTAGTTTAGATGAGAAAATCATGGAGAAATTTCTTCAGGAAATTACAGATCTCAGTGACATTTTGTATGAGGATATGAAACGAGATATTCTGATGCAACATTTATCCGCAAGTCAAGAGCGTGAATTTCAAAATTCGGTAAACTGTGGGCTTTGCGCCGAACCATTCTTAGACACCGATATTAAATGTCGTCACCACGCACATGAAACCGGAACTTACCTATGTGCAGCGCACGTTTCTTGTAATTTATCGGCTCGTACTCCAGAGTACATTTTGTGTTATTTTCACAATTTCTCTGGGTTTGATTCACATTTCATTCTGAAAGCGCTCGGTAAATGCAAAAAAAAAAATTCCTGCATCGCAAATACGTCAGAGAGATTTTTGACACTTTCAGTAGGCAAAATTAAATTTTTAGATTCCTACAAGTTTATGAACAAATCCTTGGAAGTATTAGTGCGTAATTTGGTAGAAAGTACAGACATGGAAAAGAAGTTAGAACGTTTATTTCCAGTGTTTCATGACCCGCCGCGCGAACACAGACATCTCTTGTTGGAAAAAGGAATACATCCTTACTCATACATGAGTTGTCCCGAAAAGGACAACTTAAAAAAAGTAAACGTTATTGTGAGGCGAATAACAAACATCTACCTGAGACATACGACCCCTCAAAACTGAGTAATTATCTCCTTTATATCGATGCAAACAGTTTATACTCGGAAGCCATGAGTCGAAACTTACCTGTTGGAAATTTCAAATTCCTCACAGAGGAAGAAATTTCCAAGCTTGATTTCGCGAATTTGGACAGCAATTCAGAAACTGGATATGTAATAGAATGCGATCTCAAGTATCCGAAAGAGTTACATGATAAGCATGCCAGCTTCCCACTGGCGCCTCTTCACCAAACACCTCCACACGAATTGCTATCAAACTATCAAACAAATGAGAACGGTCAAACTGGAACCAAAAAGCTCATGAACACACTTTTTGACCGTGAAAAGTACATTGTCCACTACCTCAATTTAAAACTCTACCTTCAGCTCGGTTTGCAATTAATGAAAGTACATTGCGTAATTAGCTTTTCCCAATCTCCCTGGCTGAAAAGCTACATCGACTTCAATATCTGCAATAGACAGAACGCGAAAAATAAATTTGAAATCCTTCTTTAAGGCCTGTTGCAATCTTATCTTTGGCAAGACTATTCAATCAGTTTGTGAGCATATCAATGTTAAAATTATCATGGATGAAAAATGGTTAGATAAGTACATTTCAAATCTGTCATGCAAACGCTGGCAAATAATTAGTCCAAACGTGATCGCAGTTTTCTCTTGTAAGTTGGAACTAAAAATGAACAAGCCTGTCTATTCCGGGTTTTCCGTACTGGAGTTGAGTAAATTCCATATGTACGATTTTTTCTATTGTGAATTACAAAAAATTATACCGTGGGATTGTGTAGAATTCTGCATGACCGATACTGATGGTTTTCTTTCAAATGTAAAAGTGGAGGACATGTATCAGTTGATTAAAGAGAATTTGAACCTTTTTGACACTAGTAACTACCCTCCTCACCACCCCTGCTTTTCCATGGAGAGAAATAAAGTTGTAGGAAAGTTCAAGGATGAGACAGCCTCAAAACCTGTCCATAAATTTATAGGGCTTAGATCTAAACTTTACTCGTATTTAGTATGTAATGAGAATGAAGAACCTGTAAATAAATGTGTAGCGAAGGGTGTACAGACCGGAGTGAAATGTAGAAAACTTAATTTTAATTTATATAAGAAATTGTTGATTGAACGTTGTGAACACATTGAAAAATTCAATATGATGAGGTCCTATAATCACACCATATATCAGATTGAATGTGCAAAAATCTGCTTGAGTCCATATGACGATAAGAGATATATTGCAGAGAACGGTGTGGACACTTTGCCTTTTGGACATTATAGAGTGCCAACAATGCTCTGAACTGATTGCTCTGTATGTCCTGCGACGATCATCCATCACCACTAATTTTGATTTCGTGTTGTAAATATGAATATTATTAGATCTAAGATAGCGTTAGAACTTCATAGCGTACCACATGTCAACTATCCCACTCACAAATATGAGTTGAAAAGTGAAAAAGACTTGCTTCAATCCGATCTCATTGAGATGAGCAGTTTATCACGTTTTAATAAAGGTTATAGGTATATCTTAGCTGTTATTAATTGTTTTTCAAAATTCGCATATTGTGTACCATTAAAAGACAAGTCAAGTCAATCTGTATTTGATGCACTCAAACCAATTATTTCTAAAAATAAGGGAGTTAAGCTGTTTCAATCAGATCAGGGAACAGAATTCTTTAATTCAAAAGTTAAAGCGTTATTAGATAGATACAGTATTAAACATTACCATGTTTTTAGTGATAAGAAAGCTTCCATAGTTGAAAGGTTTAATAGAACAATTAAAGCAAAAATTTATAGATATTTAACTGAACGTGGAACCAAAAACTGGATAACACAGCTAGACAGTTTGGTTCGTGATTATAATGCAACAATGCACACTTCAATTAGAATGAAACCTAAAGATGTGAGGAAAAAAGATCGTAATTGTGTTTTAATGTCTTCTTTCTGCATTCTTGAATTCTGCATTCATTAGATGATATAAATTGAAAAATTCAAAACCAAAATTTAAGCTAGGAGATGTTGTACGAATCTCAAAGAAAAGAAGTTTTTTCAATAAATCTTATAACATAAATTGGAGCACAGAGTATTTTGTGATTCATTCTATATTCCCTTCTCAACCTGTAATGTACAGCTTGCAAGATCTAAACGGAGAAGTAATTAGTGGTAGGTTTTACGGAGAAGAAATTAAAAAAAAACAATTGAACGAATTGGAGAGACAAGTATATCTGATTGAAAAAATATTAAAGCATGACAAAAAAGGATTGCTTGTTAAGTGGATTAGATTTTCAACACCTAGTTATATTAGTAGAAGTCAACTATTAGATGAAAAATAATCTATTGTAATATCATATTGTAATACATTCCATTCAGTGTAAATGTCACAAAGATTTGGTGTAAATATAATATGTCTTTATCAAAAAATGCTTCTCAGTTTCATTTCAATCTGTTGTTTTATTTTCGTAATTTGCTTTAGAAAATCTTTCGCTAAGGCATAGATAAGGAGGAGCACATGCATTCTCGTAAAGAGGGTGTGGGAGAGAGAGGGAACGATATATTGAAGTGAGAAACTTCAATCAGTTTGCTAGTGCATTGCTGTGGAAGGGGAGAGTGACAGCGAGCACATGTCGACCGCATTCCGATGTCATAAGCCATACACACTCAGAGACCCATGTGGTGAGTGGCACACACCCTCCTTTGATAACTTACGAAAAAATGATTAGTTCCTTATCAGATCACATGCTGTACACGTGTCTAACATGAGTAATATCCCGATAGTGAATTTCGACAATATTATAAGACAGAAAGAAATCCCATCATGGTGTAAAAATGGTAAGTTGTTACCTCATAATGCAAGGATCCTTATAATAGGCTCTTCAGGCTGTGGTAAGACCAATTTGTTATTTAATTTAATTTTTTCAAAGAATGGGTTGAGATTTAAAACTATATATTTGCATACTAAGAGTGAGTATCGAGATAAGTACTTGTTTTTGAGAAAAGTCTTTTCAAAAATGAAGGATATTGAATTTCATATAAACAACAATTCTGAATCTATACCACATCCAAACAAAATATCAGAATATTCTTTAGTTATATTTGACGATTTACAACTTAATCATGTACCTCAAATAAGAGAATATTTTACTATGGGCCGACATCATAATATTGACATGGCATATTTAATTCAGAGTTATGGAGCTACTCAGAAACATTTCACTAGGGACAATGCAAATATGATTATAATCTTCGAGATAGATTTATTGAAACTCAAATTAATTCACAGAGATCATGTTGGAGGAGATATTTCTTATAAAGATTCCAGTAAACTTTGCCATAAAGTTTGGAATCGTAAACCTCATAATTTTGTAACTATTATGACCAAGTGCGGAATTAATAGTGGCAAGCACCGAGATTCGCTCAATACGTTTCTTACCATTCAGTGGAGATTAATTCTTTGTACAGTCATGTTGTCTAAAACAACTGAATAGAAGAAAACTGAATAGAGAGAACGTTGGTTTAATCGACAAGATTAAGAAATTGAGAAAAGTAATCAGCAACAAGCATAAAAGCTTACTTAATTTTGAAAAACGATCGGAGGAATACAATAGGAAAACACTCTCACCATTGATAGAGCCCATAATTGAACTGGGAAAAAACAAATCTAGTTTCCACTCTAATCATGGTGTAAAACCAAAAAAGGAAGAAGTGAAAGAGGAAGAAGAGAGCATGGAGATTGATGATGAGGAGTCGAGTTATGATAAAAGCTATGGGAGTTCAACAGGGAATCTTTTAAGCTCAACTAAATTTGAAAACAGTTTACTTGGTTCTAGTAGAAACGATGAGGTGTTGTCACAATACCTAAAAACATTTCATGCGGAAAAATTTAATAATTCAATTAGTTATGGAATTTCATACAATTCTAAAGATGATGTGTATTATATTGGGAATCAGCAAGTAATATTCGATAATAGTTATATAGATATTTATAATGAAAGATTTCGTTTAACACATGGTCTACTTGAGTTATTATTCAGTTCAAAACCAAATTCGAATCTTTATAATCAGAGAGATCTGGATAAGTATAAAAAAATCTTAACACTTACAGGCATACATTTAGATCAAAGAGGGTATGTTAAACAAAATCAGGGAATTAAATCGCAAATGATTCAGAAGTTATTTCCCAGTAAAAAAATTAGTAAAAAGAAGGGATGGGGTTTATTGAAATTTGCAAAAAATAATTCTCATGATAGAATTTATCAATACTTTGATAATTTTGATGAATTAGTGGAAAGATTAAATTTACTCTATTCCTCAAAAGCTTCTGGCAACACTGGACATGATGTTGAGATTGCGTCTATAATTGAAGAGCTAAATGAAGCAAAACTAATTGTTTAGTGTTACGATGACTTTGCATCAATTCGGTCGGATTGATACAGCTAGTAGTGCTAATCTTACGTGCGATATTGACTCGATAACACAGAAAATAATTGAATCGATAAATCAGCAAGGAATCAGCGAAGCTGTGAAATTTTATTTAGATTCACAAATAACCAAACTCGTTTCGGTAAATACTAAGAATATTGGTGTGAGCATAATTGAAAGAGAACATATTCTAAGTTCATTACAAAATTTTAGTGCCAATATTGATAAAGCTATTGCAGAGAGAACTCTAACTTTAGAATCTGCTCTAGGAGAAGTGAAAACTTTAACAGACAGCTTTCCATCCCAGTTGGACAGTATTAACAACGATAAAGTTGATAAAGGTCATTCAGATGAGAAATTAAAAGCCATATCAGATAAAATTAAGAAGTTTGAGGTCTTGGACAGAAACTACCTCAATACTAAATTAAAACAGCTTAGTACAGAAATTTTCACTAAAGTAAATGAAACACACCCATCGCCAATTGATAAGCAATATTTGGAATCTACTTTGCAGAAATTGACTAGTTCTTCATTAACAAAGGAAGAGTTTGAAAAACGATTATCTGAAATGGCGAGTGCAATAAAAGCTAATATTATGGATGATATTGAACAATTGATTACAAAAGATGCAATTGCTATACTGATTAATCAAATTGCAGACAAGTATGCAACTAAAAATGATATAGAAGATTTTATTGAGAAAAACGAGATGGAAGTCGCTGTGAAAAGCGTTCGTGATGAAATAGCTGAGACAATTAAAAATTCGGGAGAGGGGTCTGTTATGAGACTGCAATGTTTGGCTGCATTCATAGATTATCTTAATTTATTTATCCATAAGATAGCTCACGATATCGTCAGCAGATACGCACGCGTTAGCTTTAATATGAATTGGATAGAAGCCAAGCAACATAACCTTTCCGAAAATCAGGTTGCAGAGATAATAACTACAAAAATGGGTCTAGCCCAGTATAAAGGCTTTGTATTGTCTCCGAAAACATGAAATCTTGTGAAAGGATAACACTTGGCATATGAGGGAGAAATTTGAAGCACAGTGAACTTTAACGGTTTTCTCGCTAACACATGCTGCTTCAAGATGATAAATCAGACTATACATTTTTTCATGTGTCTATGATTGAATGTAACGGTTTTTTTGATGTAGGAGTTATATGAACTCACTCTTATCTATAGAATTTGGGAAGGGGAAACATTCACCTCACAGGGAGCAGCGTAGCACACGTGTCATTTCTCTGGAGAAACATTCAACAAGGGGGAGTGTAGCACGCACGTGCATGTGCGCGTCACTTCAGTCTAAACAGTCGAGCTGACAAGTTCACAACATAATGTCTCACTATTTTGATTGGAGAAGTTTCAATGAGTTCTCTGTAGAAGCAAATCCACTAGGCGATTGGGGTTATGAATTTTATCCTTATGATTGGTTCATAGTAACGAAGGTAACATTTGCCGATAATGGCGAAATTCACCTTCAAATTATCGATATTGATACTGAAGGTGACTTTAAACACACTATTAAGTTACCAAAAGAATATTCAGTGGTTTTGAATGAGGATAACATCAGAAGTTTTAATTCTCATTCATGGGAATTGAATGCGAGCGGGAATCGTATATTCTTAAGACAGTTTCATGGTAACTATAGGCGTTGAGTATTAAGATAGGCCACTCTGAGTGAAATAGGTCTGAGAATATGTAAGTATTTTTAGATATGCTAGCTCATTCCAATTATACTTACATATTGTCGGAGAAAACACTTCAACAATAACGACTGGGATGTTTGTACAGCAAAAGAGCTCAATTTTTTACACAAGCATAATATTGATAAACAGTTTGATTGAACTCTTGACTGTCAGTTGGAAACCAAGCATAATATGGATATTATAGAACTTAGATTATTGTAGAGATAAGGATTCACTTTAATCTGACAGTATATTAATAGATTATTAAGCAATAGATGTAGAGAGAGATTGATTGATTGATTGATTATATGCCTTTTTCAGGGCGGAGTTAGGACTCCTGGTCCTCTCTACCACACAACCCTTTACAATAGAAGAAAAATTCACATAATAAAATGGAAAAAAAGATTACATCTTATGTAATAAGATTACATAAGATTAACATAAGTAAATAAAACCTTTAATCAAAATACAATTACAGATAATAAAAGATAATTTTAAACTTAATTTATTAATACAATTGGAAACAATATTTCAAATTCCACTAGAAAAATCATATAGGAAAACTTATCAGAAATGAAGAAATGAAGATCTAATCAAGTTGCCACTCATTCACACATGCACACAAAACAACCCTGAAAACAAAGATTTTACAAGGTATAATAATTATCATAAAACAGTATAAGATGAAATATTTTGTATCTGTAGTTGCATAAAAGGTAAAAATGAGTTAAATTTATGTAGATTGATACAATGTAAATAGACAATAAAAATAAAGCTGAACCCGACCCAAGCCTAATCTGTGCCACCAGATCTCAGCCAATTCAATACTGCCGCGCCAAACAGAGCTCGATCGCCAATACTCTTCACAGTTGGAGGCAACAGATTCCAGATCCGGCAAGCTGATACATGGAATGATTTATTATACATAGATGTTCTATGGTTTGGAATAACCAATAGTTGGGAGCCCTGCCTGGTACCTCTCACACTACGATCCCCAATAAAAACAAATTTATGAGCTAAATAACCTGGGGTTTTAAGATGCAACAGGTCATGAAGCAGCATCAGAATGTGATACTCCCTCATTTGCTTGAGCTTTGGCACATGTAGTTGCTGGAAAAATGGGGTGATATGATCATCTCTTCTTAGATTGAAGATGAACCGGATGCAATAGTTCTGAGCCCTCTGCAGTCGCTCAGACAAGGCCACAGTCATGTCATTGATCACAATGTCACCATAGGAGAAGTATGGGAAAATCAATGACTTAACCAGCATCACTTTCACATGAGGTGGAATGAAGTCACTAACCTTCTTAAGTGAGTGGATACCTGCAAATACCTTATTACAGGTGGTGTTGATTTGTGTCATCCAGTCAAGTGTTTTGTCTATTGTCAGTCCCAGATTTGTAACAAAGTCACTGTAATTCAAATTTTTGTTGTTTATTTTTATGTATGGTCCATTATCAAAGAGAGAGAGAGAGAGAGATAGGGAATTTCTCAATTCACTTTAATCTGCCAGTATAGCAATAGATGTAGAGAGAGATAGGGAATTTCTCAATTCACTTTAATCTGTCAGTATAGCAATAGATGTAGAGAGAGAGAGAGAGATAGGGAATTTCTCAATTCACTTTAATCTGTCAGTATAGATGTAGAGAGGAAATTTTTCCCCTCAAAGGGAAATTATTTTTTCCCTCGCTTTCTTCATCCCCCTCATCTATACTGGGCAAGGGGAAGATAAAATCTATTTTGAGAGAGAGAGTGAGAGAGATATATCTCTTTCTCTTTCTTCATCCCCCTCATCTCCACTGGAGCAGGGGAAGGGAAAATCTATTTTTAGAACAGAGAGCCCCCTCGTCTTCACTGGGCAAGGGGAAGGGAAAATCTATTTTTAGAACAGGGGATTGAAGAGGGGTGAGAGGGGGGAGGGATATTTCGAGCAAAAAAGCTCCCTCAAAGTATCAAATCATACCTACTTCTTACATTGTGCTTGCTCCAGACTTCGGGATGAGCGACAGGCAGTTGTCAATGCAGTAAACATGGACAGTGTTCTCTATAGAAGAGGTGATATTCACAATCCATTGGAAAATACAGCTGTCAGCAATGGATGTGTGCATCAGTTCCTGACCGACGTCTTCACCCACACTATTAAGAATATCAATGATGGAATCAACAAAGTTATAATGCAGCATTGCCCGCCTGGACTTCTGATCAAGTTTAGTGTGCTGTTTGATGACACACAAGTGTTGTTAAAGTCATTCTTCAAGCTGGGACACAGCATGATCACCATTGTGAATCTTCAACAGATGCCTGACTGGAAGGACAAGGATGTGAAAATTTTACTGAACTTTCTCAATCTACAAGAACACTATTTGTGTGAATTAAAATGTGGTCTCCAAGAACTGGCTCTGCTAGGATTGGGTAAGGAGAAGATTATATTTGCAGCATTTTCAGTGGTTGAGGGCACTGATTGGGTTAAGGGATTCAGGATTGAGGATTGAGAGTCTGGCTTTTGAAATAATCATTTACAAGGCAGTTGTTTCCAGAATTATGTGCACACCTTATGAATTCTATGATGATGATGATGATGATCTTTCTTGTGATATACCTGATGAACCCTGCAAAGTTCATGAGCATGAGAAGCCGTCAGCTGAGAGGTATCATAGGACCAATGATTATACAAGAGGAGAGAAGCTGTTTCATTTGTATATTCTTTCCAATAATTGAGTTTTGTCTATAAATACTATATACTTGCACTTTTTCATTATTATTCAACAACTTCCTTATCACTCGGCTATAAGTACATTATGATGTCATACAGACCAGTTGAAACATGAACACTTTCTTGTTGAGTCACAGTTGATCTATTGAAAAAAGTTATTTCAACAAAAGATATCCATCATGGTGTAATGGTCTACAAACAATTGTAAACTGTACTATATACAATGGAGATTCGAACCCAGGAATCTAGAATGGCGAGCAGAAGCGCTAACCACTACACCACGATTGATATCTATTTACTTGTTGTTTTTTATGTATACTTTAACTTCTATATCCAAAGAGTATAAGTTCATTGCAGTTTCTAGTGAGCTGTAAGTGAACACTTGGTGAACACTGACTGATCAGTGACTGAACAGTGACTGCACACTGACTGAACAGTGACTGAATACCATTGGATGCTAACATATGCTGTAACATACATACAAGCAGATTAATAATAATACACAATGCCTAGGATCTAGAGTGTTAGGTCCTCCGTTAGTAATGTATCCCCCATGGTCATCTAGAGCAGTATGCCCCCTTATCTAGAGTGGAAGTCTCTCACTTGAGTGATAAGCCCCCATGAACATCTTGGGCTATAGGTCCCCATGGACATCTTTGAGCGCTATGTCTCCATGGACATTTTGGGCTGTAGGTCTTCATGGCTATCTGTGTGGTAAAATCTATATACTAATAATGAGTCCGCATCAACACGAATTCCATTGATAACACAGAAAACTTGACTAAAACTAGTACTGTCGGCCAAAAACTAACTGTGTATAAAATATGACAGTTCCCAACTTTCCTCTTTAAAGAAGAAGGAGATGCAGAATTTTATCTATACTACAGTACTGATAACTTTCTGAACTCACTGACTCACTCACTATTTCACGAGAAATAGATCACGATTTCTGTAAAATTACTGGATGGATTACAACAAGAGTTGGAATATAGCTTCCTTATAGGTCCTAGGTGCCAACTAAGAAGTCTTTTGACGATATATCAACTGGTTTTTTTTTGACTTGAAGTTTTTCTTCTAGCATGTCTATTCTTCTTCAAATCTTCTGATCATAATTATAATATCCACACCATAATTTTCACAAATAATTAGAGCTGTGATCTAGAGAGAATACCTTTCCGTAACAGTTGCTACGGTTGAAATTGGCAACTAAATTAGATAACAGTCCAATTTTGTCAGGTTGGCAGTACGTTGAGGATGGTCTCCAAACAATATGTTAGTTCTGTCTCTTTATTAGGTTCTCACTACCTATGTTGAAGAACTTATTTGAAATACATTAATTTATTAAAAATTAATTTTATTGCGAACTGCAACTCCAATCTGAGCTATCCCCTGGAGTATAGAGAATTCATCAAATCTCAATGTTTCAGAAACTAAGTTTTATGACGGGAGTTGCTTTTATCAATTAATCCTATTCCATTAAGACTACTTTTGTTTGCATATCCGACAGATATCGGATTTGAAAGAATTTTTAAAAAGATACACTCATAATCTGCGTTTTCCAGCGTTTTCTAAGCTTCTTCAAGACTTAATTGACTAAAAATGTTCAAATATTGTAAAAAAGTATAGCTAGGGTTTAGAAATTTTGTATTGAGAGGGCTTTCGAATAATGTCAAAGATAGGCGGATCTACTTCATTTTCCTAGACTTCCCCAGTGTTTTTTCTGCGTTTTCTAAGATTTTTCAAGAACCAATTGAGATAAAATATTCAAATTTGGTACAAGAATTATTAATCTATAGACTAGATATTTTGTCTTGAGTGGACTTTCAAATAACGCCAAGGATGCATCCAAGATAGGTTGTGTTCACAGAATTTTTTATGCGTTTTCTGATTTTTTTCAAGAACAAAAATGACAGAAATTGTTCAAATTTGGTACATAGGTTTAGCCAAGGTGTATAATGTTGTATAAGCTTTTTATGTAGAAGGGATTATAAATTACAAATACAAAGATACACCCAAAATTGGCGTTCTTCCAGAGCTCTTTGCGTTTTCCAAGCTTAATCAAGAGCTTCATATCTCTTTTCATCAGTTTTATGAGAAGTCATGAGTAGTGATTGTCAAGAAAGTTTGAAATTTGGTACAGTGGTTCAACTAAGGTGTACATTGGTTAAACAGAAAGTACCTAAATGTTGTTTTGAGAGCGCTTGGAAATAATTATTGAGAACACCAAAGATAATCGGCATTTTCCAGCTTTTTTTTAGTACAAATGAACAGAAACCATTTATTTCTGGACCTTAGTGCAGCATATGACAAGGTGTGGAGATCTGGTCTTCTTCTGAAGTTAGCAAGGATCCTGAAATGCAAGGCAACCGTCAATCTCTTTGGAGCTATATTGAGAGACCGTACATGCAGAGTGTCTCTTTATGGTAGACGTAGAAGATTAGAAAATGGTTTACCTCAAGGATCGGTCCATTCACCCATTTTGTTCAATGTTTACACTGCAGACCTGCCTGTTACTCAATCACGCAAGTTTATCTATGCCGATGACATTGGGCTTGTTTTTCAAGGATGAACTTTTGAACAGCTCCAAATTGTGTTGAATGAGGATTCAGAGGTAAAGGCAGAATACTTCCAGCCAATGAAGCCAAACCCGTCCAATATTGTCTCAAAAATATTCCATCTCAGTAACCAGCATGCAAAAAAGACAATTGATCTCAGGTTATGTGGCAGAAAATAAATCATCAGGAAGCTCCCCGTCACCTAGAGGTCAGACTTGATAGATCCCTCACATTTCGACAACATTTGGAGAGGTTGAGAGATAAACTGGAGACAAGGCTAAATATTATCAGCAAACTTGCAGAACAACCTGGGGTTGTGACATGAATGCCCTTCGAACATCAAGTCTGGCACTTCTATACAGCACAGAGGAGAGCTGCTCTTCTGTCTGGGCTCGTAGCAGACACATTAAGAAAATTGATACAGTTTTCAATGAAACTATGAGGAAGATTGGCATTGAGACCAACAGAGACTGGTGGTTGCCTGTGCTAAGTAATAATTCAATTCAATTTATTTCCATGAAAAAAACATTAATAAAACATTCAGAATACAATTAAATAATAAATATATCCAGGAAATAAATCAATTATATCATGCCTCCAGATCTCAGAAGGCTTGAGAAGAAGAACAAGTTCATTTCTCAGTAGCAACACATTTATGAGGGTCTCCCAGTCTATTGGGCTAACCCTCCACCAAAGCGCCTCAAGTCAAGAAGATACTTGATGAGCTGGAAGGAATAAGAAGTGCGAAGGAGTTATGGAGACTGAGATGGTTGAAGGGAGAGGTTAGGAACAGAAGTCTTGTGGATGACCCTAATGACATTGTCCCTGGCACCCAGCTGCGACGTAGAGAGTGGTGTGACCATAACCGTTTCAGGACGCAGGTGCGAAGATGTGCTGAGCTGATGACAGCATGACGACCTCTGACCCTCTGTGCCTATGTGGTCAGATTCAATCAATGAATCACCTGACATCTGAGTGTCCAAAACACTCATATCATGGAGGGCTGACAGAAGTTCTTGCTGCTGGAGAAGAGGCTTGTCAGTGGCTCCAGAACGTACTCTAGTCTATTAGTATTTGATATTATCAAGTATAAAATTATAATTCAACTTTGGCCATGAATGCATATGCATAAATTTATATATATTTTCTTCATGAACGAGTTCAAGTACCTAATCTTTGAGTTCCGTAGTTTCTGTTCAATTTTATTTCTGAGGCTGTGATACTCTCTTTAAATTTTCTATTTTTTTTCTCTTCATCCCATCATCATAATTATATCTTCAGTCATTCAAGAAACACGTCGTTTTCTATTGAACCTTTTCGTCACATAATTTGTATGTTTTTCAAACTTGATCAACTGAGAGTGACGCTTCAATTTGGTGCTATGGAGCTCAAGTTATATCAGTCAGAAAGTGTTTCATCAAAGTGTTTGAAATCTCTGTTAGTGATCATTCACTGTACTGGCTTTGATGTCTAATGAGAAACTATACAGTAGATCAAATCATGTTCAGAAATAGCTGGGACAGAGATTTGACCTGTTTGAACAACTTCGTTGAGATCGCGGACCATAAGGAGGTCAATGAGTGTGTCGGATTCATTGGTATGATGAGTTGAGGGTAGTCAAAGTTACGACTTGTGATATTCAGGTCGGGGTTCATATACCCAATAACTAGTAAATGGTTATAACAAGGCATAAGAGAAAGCAAGGCATTTTCAAAATCTGTAATACGACCTATTTTTGGTGAGCGATAACAGTTATCGACAAGTAATTTATCAGAGTGATCTATTAAGTAATTTATAAGGATAATTCAAGTAGTATGAACTCAGGTCTAGCAGAATACTTCCGTCTAAATGTGATCAATCCTTTAGTTTTTATACCTTCTTTTACATAAACTGATACACCCCCACAAGCTTTATGCAATCTATTATTTTGAAAAAGATTATATCCAGATAATTCAACTAGATTTGATGGAATAGGCTTTAAAAGTGATACAGAAATTCTAATTATATTGAAGTCCTGGAAAAGGAGAGTGTTCTGTGTTCATCAATATGACAACTGAGGAATTGGACGTTAAGGTCATCAAAGTTTTTTGAAACTGAGTGGAGCATATTTGATAGAAATATACCTGTACCGTAATTACTATTATTAGATTATAATCTGCGAGTGAGCTGACCTGTCAGTAAGGGCATCATGAAAGTTGCCGACCAATCCTGAGCTAACCGCAGAACAACACATGACGAAGTAAATAGGGATGCCATTAAAACTAATAAAACTCTACCTGAATAGAAATGTATCTTGAATAACCGAACGCATTCTGCATGTCATGATACTCCGGTTCCTTTTACTTTTAGAATGAACACTAGTTCTAAACTCCACTAATCACAATTAGAAGAAGATATTCTGACTTATAGAGTTCCAGTTGATAATCCGAAGAACGAGATTAAGGTGGAAGTTGTGATAGAACGGTTCTAGATAGTGAAAAAACAAATCCAAGTAGTGAAAGAGCGAGTTGGAATTCAGAAAAAGCTGCAATAGAAGAGAAAAACAAAAAATCTGTGGAGGAAAGTTCCACTTGATGAAGGATACATTTTACAGCTAGTAATGAATACTATTATTATGTAATGGAAGACATATATAGTATTATTTACTGTGAGAGGGAATAAAATATGGATAATAGTAGAAAGTATACAGTATATTAGTAGATAAATAAATTATTAGTATACAGTATATAAATAAAGTATATTAGTAGACGCGAATATAAAGAGAAATGGTCATCCACTGGAACTTAGCAAATGAACATTTCAACATGCTGAATAGCTAGTGGATGAATTACAGTAAATTACAGAAGAAAAAGGTGGTGGGAGGATGTGAAGATCGGCGAAAGGAGGAAGAGGAGAGAGGGTGAAGGCGAAGGAAAGTGGGTGGTGGAGAAGGATGAGGAAGAGGAGGAGTGGATGGAGAAGTGGGAGGAGGAGGAGTAGGAGGAGGAGGAGGAGGAGGAGGAGGAGGAGAGGAGGAGGAGGAGGAGGAGGAGGAGGAGGAGGAGGAGGAGAAGGAAGAGGAGGTGGTGGAGGAGATGATGGTGAAGGAGGAGGATTGAAAGGTGGAAGAGCACGGGGAGCAGTGTATGATGAAGGACGAAGAGGTAGAGAAGCATCGAGGATGCCAAGTAGAATAAGACGGAGTACAAGACAATAAGGAAAACAATACCAAGAGGAGGTGAACGGGAATCCAGGAAAGAGAGAATAGAGCTCGTTAGAAGAGGTAATAACAGTAGAGGGTGATTTCGGTTCCAAGAAGCTCAAAACGATAACAGATGCTAAGCTGGTTGCATCACTTCTCCTTCCAGTCTCACTTCACCAAATCCAAGTCAATGTGCATGTGCAATGAATGTGAGAGCGACCACAATATTAAATGTAGCTCAGGCAAGATAGTCTGTATCTCATACTCTTATACAAATAGCCTACTTATATCCGATGTATGTATCTTGTTCTGATACTGAATTTTCCCTTATACTACATAGTCTGTCGATAGCATAATATAATATTGGCTGGCAAGCTAACCAGGACCCACTGGATCCCGGGGCCAGCCGTTTACAAACCAACAGGCTAGCTTTGCTCTACTCAATTGAATTCCAAATTTTACAGTTGAATGATTCTTGACAACACGACACGGCTAAAAAACAGGGGGTTGATCGAAATCGGAAGTGATTTGAGAATATTGTCAAACCCTCACTACAAATTCTCCTGTGTCAGTTGAACCTTTACACCGATTTGAAACTTTGTTATATAGATGCTCTCCATCTCTCGGAATTACGCTCAAAATTAGCGGGTTCTCGGCGTTTACCAGTATTTTTCTGCGTTCTCTCATCTCTTTGGAACAGAAAACGTTTTAATTAGGTTCAGCAAAAGTTTATGTTGAGACTTCAATATTTCGACAAAGACGGTTAAAATTGGCGTTTTTTAGTTTTTTTTTTATCTTATAGACAAAGATTGTCTAAATTAGGTACACAGGTCCATCTAGACTAATATTTTTTTTTTGTTATGAGTACGTTTTTTCTGGGTTTGGAGGAACAAATGAACTTGAAAGTGTAAACACTAAAGTGTACGCAGGTTTTGTTTCAGTAATGGCGGTGCTAAATGGCGGTAGAGGGTTTCTACTCTCAAGTATTTCATTGCGTTCTCAATACTTTTTCCACATTTCTCAGGTAAATTCATACTTAAGAGAGTAAGCTATCGATGTTTGTTACGTTCTCTATATCATTCCTCTAATATCAAGTCTCAAATTAAAAAAAACATAATATTTATCAATTTTGATTAAAAAAAATATGTTTTCAATCCTGTGCTTCAAAATTCAAATGAAACTGGTGATTGAATCTAGCCAGAAAGTAAGTTTTGCCTTTTTGACAGAAGAAATCAAGCTCTCATATGAAAAATATTGGCGAGCAAAGCGAGCCTGCTGATCGTATTTCTGTAATGAGGGGTGTTATGAGGCGGAGCCCTCTGGCTAGACGGATAAGGCGAGCGAAGCGATCCTGCCGACAAATGTAACATATTGTCTTTTATTTTGTTTTTGCTTTTTGTTATTTTCAACAATTTGATTAAAATACAGATCACACTGCTTGCATGTATACCTTCGAGGTGAACCAAACGTGAATTAGAATTGCTATCAAAATTGTTTTTGTATTCACTGAAGGTTACTTCATTACAGTCAAGAACTTAATTACAGAAAAGGTATATACATTTCCGTCGTAGATAAGCCTGTTTTGGAACAGTTATTTGCTTATTGGTTTATCCCATAATGAGTTTCAATTGTGGGGAAACTTTTTATGTATTCATTTACATTCATTAGATCACAATTACTAGATCACAATCACTATGACTTTCGATTGTGGGGAAACTTTTGATGTATTCATTTACCTTCATCAGATCACAATTATTAACTGCATGAGGATGTGAGGATGATTCAAATGATTCCCACGTTGATCTTGAAGGTCAATAACACCTATTAATTTGGCACAACCGATCACATCTAAGAGAAATTGAAAAGTATTGATAAGATTCTCTGAACTTACTGGCTTCCCTTCCAAGTTATAATCAAAGGCAGCAAGTTTTTGCGATGTTCATCTTCATAACCTGCTCTTCTACGCGAAACCTCTTGAATTTTTTATACTAGTAGCCAAAACTGGTGATTGACCATTGTAGTCCCGCTTTTAAAATTATGAGAATATCCTATGCACATATTCCAATTCAAACAATCTTCAACAGTTTATTTTTGAACAACCTTGCGTTGATTAGTTGGAAGTTGTTTTGATGGTACTGTGATGCCTGATCCTCGTTTGTTAGTGTATATCCTTTTCCAGAAAAGGAATAGCCTGTAACTCCTTATCGTGTCATTTATTAATATTGGGTAAACGTTATTATACCGGAGCGCAAGTTTCAGGTAGAGATCAATTAATATCAGTTATGGAAGAGGTGAAAAAATCACATCACACAATTTAAACACACTTTCATGTGACAATACTGAGTCGATATGTGATTCTACATCTTGGTATACACAGATTAATTACAAACGAATCCTTTTTCAGGGTTAGCCCAGGCGGAGATGGTATCGTTATGGAATAACTTTCAAGTTGATGGAACGGACCTGGACCAGAAGCAAATCGACAAAACAACGGCTGGTTTAAACGGTAAGTGATAAACCTGCAATTGGTATTGGCTTGATTTCATTCGAGGGCTGCAGATATAGATGTTACACCAGGTTGTGGACCATCACAATTATAATGAAGAGTTGACAATCATGATACATAATGATGTAGCCCCTTGATGGTTGATTGTAGGCGAATGCTGTCACTACTGTTTAATAATAATGGAAGAATTCAGTAATGATGAGTAAACAGAGGGTGAGAAACTGAGAAACCGAGTTGAATACAATCTCCACACTGCAGTTGTCATTAGTGGGTAGAATAATAATTTTCTCACTAGATAAATACGGTTGGGTATTTTACAAAGCTGTAATGCCCTTACTTGGATTTAAGATGGTCGAATAGGCATTGTGCTGATTCTGACCATGATTCCGGAATTTTGGTTTTGAATCATTACATCTGTCAAGAGAGACACTAATCATTGTTTGAACATCCATCGTACATTTCTTAATTGGAAAAATTATCCATTTTTCCCATTCTTTGTGAATTTATCTCTTGGAGATACTTCATCATATTCGGTTTCATGTTACTCAAATTGTAGTTATTTTTTCATTGATATACTTTAAAATGATATCTCACAAAGGCCTTTCACAAAAAAAATTCTAGTAGCAACTCCAAGACTACTTAAACTCGCCAGAAGTGGCCTGTTCCACTTAATCATGATACTTGGGTTGATTTTTAAACTATATTGTACATTCGCTTTCTGAGCGGATAGTGGTTATGGTGAAGTGGATTTCTATGACTCTACACTGACTTCTAATTGGCAACAAGACAATATGACTTTCAATTAATTTTTAATTTCAATTTTAAAAAAATCTTTATTTCACTTTCTTACATAATTCATAGTTGAAAAGAATACATTTTTCACAGCAATGGCCACACGGCCGTCTGCCAGGAGTTGACTTTTAAATAATACAATTTTTCTTTATTTTACAAATCATACATACATTTTATCTGCAAACCTGAAAAAGAAATTACAAAATAATAAATATATATAATTAATCAATCACTGTGTCCCTCTTATTTCTAGATTCCTATCCTATCTCTATTCCATGTGTTAAATTCTTCAATGGGTTGTGAGCGATATCTCCATGCAATTCTCATATATTTTATTAATTTCTCCCAGCTCTCACCATTTAACTGTTGTATTACTTGCTGCTCGGTCAATTCACGTTCACCCCAAACGTCCCATCTAATTTCTGATAAAATAGAACATCTTCCTAAGGAATGATATGTGTCCTCCTTTAATCTGTCATTACACATTGAACAAAGTGTTTGGTCTCTGTCTCTATTTATTCTGTAATTGAGAGGCCACAAAGCTGCTCTTGACTTCAGTATCATGGCTTTTTCTGCTCTATCAAACTTCGCATCTATGTAGTCCCTGCCACCTAAATCCTGTTTTCATTTTGCATAGATGTAATGATACCTACCTTGCCCTTCTTACCCTCTCGCTACACTTTTCACGGAATTCCTTTATCATGCATTCCATTGTTAAAAGAATAAGCTGCCTCATCTCTCCCATACTCACTGCTATTATTCGAAGAAGTTTGTTACTGGGAGTTTTCCCTGAATCATGGAAGCCCTCTGTTGTAGTTCCAATTCACAAAAATGCAAGATCAAATGACATAAAGAATTTCCGTCCTGTCTCAGTCTTGAATCCATTTCCAAAGATAATGGAGATGATTGTTCACAAGCATATTTTCAATAATGTAAGGCACAGAATGAGTGACAGTCAACATGGATTCATGCGGGTAGATCTACTACCTCAAACCTGGCAAACTTCGTATCATTTGTGGGACCGTGTGTGGAGAATCAGGAGCAGGTGGATGTTATCTATCTAGATTTGGAGAAAGCGTTTGATAAAATGCCACACGAGATTCTACTCAGTAAACTGTCCAGTGTTGGATTCAATCAGATGCTTGTCAACTGGACTGCATCATATCTCCAGAACAGGACATTTCACGTTAGATTCAGCGGCAGTACTTCGCAGAACTTTGTAGCAACTTCAGGGGTTCCGCAGGGTTCCAATCTTGGCCCTTTGCTGTTCAATTTGTTCATGAATGATGTTGTCAGTAATCTTGAATGTGAGGCGTTGATGTATGCTGATGACCTCAGAATATTCGGGAAAATCATGTCCAGAGATGATTCCCTGTCATTACAGAATGATATAAACAACGTCCATGAATGATCAAAGAAAAATGCAATGCCCATCAATGTGAACAAGACGTTCGTGATGACCTTCTCGAGGAAGACTAATACTGCAAGATTCCAGTACAAAGTTTCGGACGTCATTATACAGCGATCCATACAGTGTATTGGATCTTGGAGTAACATTCGACAGTAAGCTTCTTTTTACGGCGCATGTAAACAACATTGTTTCAAAGGCGAAAAGACAACTAGGCATGTTGAGATGGATAGGGAGGGACTTCCAATACCCTAGAACTTTTAGAACTCTTTTCATGTCCCTAGTTCGGTGTCACTTAGAGTATGCTTCTGAAATTTGGAATAGAGAAAGACTGATCACAACCAAAAAGATTGAATCTGTTCAAAGGAGATTTGTGCATCTGATGTTAAAGAGCCTTCAACCGGATATGCAGCATCTATCCTACAGCCAGTTTTGTCGTGAAGTTGACCTGGAAACTCTGGAATGGCGAAGAGAGAAGCTTGATGCTATATTTCTGCACAAATGCCTTCATGGACACCTGAAAGTTGGCAATCATGGAGTTGGAATTGTAGTACCCACACGCAACTCGAGGAATTTCCATCAGTTTCATGCCTATGTGAGAAGTTATACATCGCCTCTTGAAAGATGTATCACAATAGGCAACCGTTTGGCCAATAGAATCGACTTCTTTGAACATTCAAATTTATTCAAAAATGAAATAAAATCTTTGCAAGAAGCCAGATAAGAGATTCTTGACACTTTTAATATGATTGATACATTAATTGATCTTCATTGACAGCTGCAATATACAAAGGCTTAAGCCGTTCTATTGCACATAAAATTGCCTATTATTATCATTGTTATTATTGTTATTATCATTATTATTATTATTATTATTATTATTATTATTATTATTATTTATTATTATTATTATAATTATTATTATTATTATTATTATTATTATTATTATTATTATTATTATTATTATTATTATTATTATTCACCACGCTTTTAAATTTATAAGTAGTTCTTGTTGTGCTTCCTGATTGACAATACTTGTTCGGCTAACGCCTACTTCGTATTGATATTTGTTGACTAAATTCTTCCTTTCCTTGAACCAACCAATATTTTTTCTATCATGACATCCGCTAAAAAACGAGGCAAACGCGATGTTGGCAACTTCAATACTTCAAGAATGTATTTATAGTGCAATCTAAAACTATGAAAAAACAAAATATTTTTCCCTGTTTCTAAATACAAAATTTAATTGGGTGTACATGTAGGTGGGGAAAATAACTTTTTGATGAAAAATCTTTGAAAAATTTCCAGCTCTTCAAACATCTTGTAACCCCAGACCTGTCCACTATAACTCACAATTGCTCTAATTGCTGCAATGAATACCTCCCATTTAGCTTTGACTGGAATTGTGTTGCTAGTGATTATACTGCTCCAAACTGTATTCATTCCACACTTAGCTGCTGACACCCTATCTCTTATGTGAGTTCCGAACCTCATGGTGGACGTGAAGATAACCCCCAGATATTTATATGTTCCTACTATTTCAATTATCTCTCCATCCCAAAACCATTCTTCATGACTAGTCAATTTCCCACCCTTTCTAAAAACCATTATTTTAGATTTATCCATATCTATTTTGATTCTCCATACCTCACAATACGATCTAAGTTTATTAATCATTCTCTGCAGATCTTTGGCTGTATGCTGTATCTGACAGCAGCACCAAATCATCGGCATAAAGTAAGCCTCTAATATTTCGATCCCCAATCCATAACCCATCTCCTACATAATCTAATAAATCATTAATGAATAAGGAGAAGAGGATCGGCGATAATAAGCAGCCTTGTCTTAAGCCGAAGTAAGTTTCGAATTCCTGTGTTAGCCCCTTAGTGGTCCACAGCCACACAGCCGATTGTGTGCATTTATAAAATTCCTGTAACATTCTCATTAATTTAAATTGTTTTTCCATGTTGTATAATTTGAACCGTAGTGCCTTACGTCAATGACATCGAACGCAGCCCGGAAATCGACATACATACAATACACTTTACTGCTTTTCTTCGCTATTTTTAAAGTGACAATACTGTACTAATTGAAAATGTTTTCTACTGTAGAGTAACCCTTTCTAAAACCGGCCTGACTCTCTGTTATAATATTGTGTTGTATCACATATTTTTCCGATCTCCTGAACAGTACTCCTGCAAAAATTTTGACTCCCGTATCTAAGAATGCAATGCCTCTATAATTCTCTACTAGCGCCACATCGCCTTTTTTATGGATTGGGAATATTCTGGCTTTACCAAAACTAGAAAGTAACTCACCTTTTTCAAATGCGTGATTGAAAAAGCAGCGCAGCAATGCAACAAAGCTTCTTGGGTCATATTTGAAAAATTCTCCTGGTATCCCATCTATGCCAGGTGCTTTACCCTCTTTCAATTTTTTCAACACTTCTAATATTTCGGCATCCAACAGTTGATATTCGCAACGGAGCGCTGCATACAAGAACGTATCCGCCGCCCCTTCTAATGACAATAGTCTTTTAAAATGGTTAACCCAATCATCAGATGTTATATCAGCCGAGCATTTAAGTTTACTAGGTTTAATAGTTTTTGTCAGTTTCCAAAATTCAGTTGCGTCTCTTATCTCTCTGAATTTATCACCTAGAGTTTTTAAATAATTCTACTTTTTCAGTTTACACAGTAATTTATATGCTTTATTTGCACTGAGATACATGCTCCTAGTCTCTTCATCATTACAGTATCTATATAATTTTAAATTGGCAAAACTTCTATCCCTAGCCTTTCTACAGTCCCAGTCAAACCACATTTGTTTACAAGATTTCCTATTCTCTTTTGTCTGATGCGCCTGTTTCCCTGCTGCTCCATAAATCATTTTTAAAATATCTGTCCACTTTCGCTCAATATCCCCTTCCCAAGTAAAATCTCTACATCCTATTTCCAACCTATTTTTATAATTTTCATCATTTTGTTCCACCCATTTTAATTTTGGTACTGACTTAAGCGTCCGCAAAGACTGACTCTCTTTTACCTTCAAATCAAGTTGTACAATAATTGGCATATTATCGGGAAAAATAAGGTCGCCAACACTGAATTCGCGCACTAGCCTTTATATATTCAATGAAATTAAACAGAGATCAATAACGGAGGATCCCATAGCTCCAACAAAAGTTTATTCTCCCTGGAGATACTTTATCATATTCGGTTTCATGTTACTCAAATTTTAGTTTTTTTCCATTGATATACTTCAAAAAGTTATCTTACAAAGGCATTTCACAAAAAAAATATAAGTTTTGCGAGTTTCCAATTCTAGTAGCAACTCAAACACTAACTTAACCTCGCCAGAAGTGGCCTCTTCCACTCAATCATGATACTTGGGTTGATTTGTACACTATATTGTACATTCACTTTCTGAGCGGATAGTGGTTAGGGTGAGTGGAATCCTATGACTTTACACTGACTTCTAATTGGCAACATGACAAAATGACTTTTACACTGGAGTGTACATTGTCAGCTAGCGATACATCAACAACTATACAGGTAGCAGTGGCCACGACAGTTCAGCTGTAGAGTTCTTGACAAGTTGTATTTTGAGAGAGAGGTTAGACTGTGATAGTATGAGATGCATATGTACACTATACTGCACACAGGGTCTGAGGAGGTTGAGTAATTATTGAATTTCAATGTACTAGATGATCTCTAATTTAGATAGATAATGATCTAAGAATGTTTTTCTTCCACTTGGAAAACGTTCACTTATAACTCAACTTTCTTGATACTTCATAAATGAAATCAATTTATAGATATAATTGATATATTCTGTACATATAATCTGTACTGTATATTAGTACAGAGTGTCACAAAGTAAAATTGTGACGAGAAAATAATAAATAATATTATTGAAAGACGCTCGGCTATCAGCAAGCTAGCTGACCGCGGAGATAAGGAGGGTACCGATGGCGCACCATCTTCCGCGCATCGGGAGGATACTTACTGCTAGTCCAGGCGCTGGCTTACATTGAGCATACATGAGAGAGGCAGAGAATTTGACTTCGGATTATTGTTAGGGGGTCTTTAGTGTATATGAAACTCGATGTCGTCACGTCCCAGGGTGGTCGACAGCTTGGGGGGGAGGGGGGTAAGTTGTAAAAAACGCGCGTTTATAAAATCGCCTGTCCTGCAGTTACTATTCATAGTACAGCTTTTGATTTTTTCTCAATATTATTTACACATAACTGGCTTTCAATGTGGTCCTATACATTTTTACGATAAACCGCATAGTTTTTCCGTAAAAAAATAAAATATCTCGAAAAATGTATTTTTTTATTATGGACTTTTTGTTATTTCTCGAATATTCAAGTAATTAGCCGACTTAGAGGAAAAGGCTCCCAATAAACGTTGTAGGCCGTTTCTTGCTGAATCCAATGATATATATAGTTTGAGGATTACGATCATAGATGCGGCGGTGGGAGGGGGATAAGTAGCACTGTTATGCTGCGGCGCGGTCCTCCCCCATGATTAATGCGCGTAATGGCCTGTCTATCGCATCGCTCCTACTAGTCTATGCATTCAAATTATGTATTTCAGGAATGCTATCTTATGTATTTTCGGTCGCTGAACACGATTTTTCAACTCTCAAGCCTTAATAATTGATAATTCTCATCATAATATACTAATTATGGTCAAAATTACAAACTTCATCTCATTATCATTATTTATGATTACATTGTAATGATAAACCATCCTGTTAGGAATCCTAATGTGTTTTTCAGTCGATAAAAAACTGATATTCCATTAGGAGAGAATAATTATTCGATTTAGTTCAATGATCATGTTGGAATTGCGAAAGTCAAGTAATGAAGTAAGTTAAACAAATAATATAGGCTACCCCATATAGAGCACCGTGTAACAGGAGTAAAATATTTCCTTTATATAAATTTACAGTTGAAGCACAAATAATGCCAATTACTCCCATGTGATAAGTCTAAATATTTGATTACAAAGGAGATACAACTCTAAAGCTGCGTTTACACCAAAGTTATTAAGGAGATGTTAATATAACTTAATCTTTATAGATTCTATTAGATTGAACATAACTTATCATACATATGATGGACATATGTGTTTGCCAAGTTCCGTTCAATCTAATAGAATCTATAGAGATTAAGTTATTAACATTCAATCTAATAGAATCTATAAAGATTAAGTTATTAAAATTTTGTTAATAACTTTGTTATTAACATTTTGTTAATAACTTCGGTGTAAACGCAGCTTTATCAACTGATTTCTGTAACGTATATCTACGAATAGATACTTTTCATCTGGCTGAGTTTGACTGATTGTCTTGGGGTGGTACTTGAATGAAAGTGGAATGAGAGATATCTTTGTTGAATTTGAAATATTGGAGAGAATACTGTTGGAAATCTATTGAAGGGAGATCAGTATAATTAAGGTGTGAGAGCAAGCAATCAATTCAATGAAACAACTACAAGTACTCATGAACGGTTCAAATATGAGAGATTGTCAAAGTATATTTGAAAGAAGTCAGGAGCTAATTGTGGAGTTTTTTAGAATCAAAATCAATGACTACTTGAAATTTATGACTGATTATTGTAACTTAGCTTAAATTATCTTAAATTGTATTCATGCTCATAAGGAAGGACTCTGGTACTGCACATAGAAACTGTACGAGAAAAGATCCTATACTTTTTTCATTCAATCACACAAACTATGTTATAAAGTCTGTGTTATATCTAGAAAATATGGAAAATACCCATAGAAGTAGAAAATAATTTCCAATAAGGAAACATTAGATCTATACAGTCAATACATTGACTCTCTGTCAAATGAAACCTTGAAAATTTAATAAATGTGACAACCGATCATGCTTTGGAGCAAACCCTCATTAGATCATCCAAAACTGAGTGATTGGAATAGCTAGTTCTTCAAAGGCTTTCCTAAAATGGCTGCTACGATATAAATAAATCTTCCATCAAAGATATTCTGTTCAAGTATGTTGACATTATTATGGATATCACTGGAGATTGTGAAGAAAGTCATCTAATGGAGTAAAACAAGAATAATGAGAGGTGAGAATGATTTCCAGAAGCATAATCTTCTCAAGAGAACATAACATTTTTTCTTCAAGACTCTGATGGACAACAGAATCTGCATAATTTTGTCAATGGTCTGGAGGCAAGTGAAGAAGTGTGTGATTCTCTTTTGGACGTATAGAAAGAAATAGTTATTCGGTCTCCAACGATTTTTATCTGAACATAGTTGTGGCAAATTGTAAAAGTGTATTCTCACCTATAAAAAGAAAAAGAGTTCTTTCATTCTCCACGATGCAATCAAACAAAAATCCTAGTCTTAGTTAATTCTAGAACAAAAAGATCTGATCTCTGTATTTTTACTAGGTAGCTGTTTAAAGATAATTCAGCATTGAAGTTTTAGTGCAGCATGCATTTCTACAATAACCGCAATCTCTGTCAACATCTGATGGATATTTGAAAAAAAACTCTTAATCTTGGCCCATAAAATTGTAAGTGAAACTAGTTGTGGATTTGACTAAATCCCGAAATATCGTTGACAAATTCGCATAATGATGACATGGCTCTCCTGAATTCAACTCCTACTTCACTTTTCAAAACTTCAATACGCTGCAAGATTATGGTAACTTTGTGATGAGAAGAGTTATGAAAATTCTCAATAAAGATGGAGTGATACAGGTGGACATAGCTTTTCATGTCTATGGTCTAAAATCAAACAAAGGTAGTGAACATATTAGAAGCAGCAGAGTAAAAGAATCACTCCAATAATATGCTCTCCAAACCATTGAGACTTGATTTCTAAATCTGTGGCAGAGATTTATTAATGTGACATGCAAGAATCTATAAAGGAATAATCCATACGTTAGCTACGTGCAGGAATACATAAATTCATTCATTTGTGGATAAAATTACAAATCATATAAATATGTTTGGGAATGAATAACAGGCATGGCCTAAAACTATTCGAATCCCAAATTTTGATACTTAATAACTTGTTACCATTTCAAAACAGTCTACCATAAACAGTCTACAAAACGGGAATACCATAATGGATGAATCAATCAAAAGTTAGTGATATATCATCATAATAATACTGTTAGAAATAACATGGATAAATATTTAAATTTTCATTTCATTTTGATTTGACACATATCTATTATTATATTGGATATAATTTCTCAAAAGTTCACAAACTGAAGATTCACGAAAGATTGACATTTTCATACTAAACATAATCATTATGATAATGAATGAATGATGAATTCCATTTCCACCATGAAGAACTAAGAAATTCCACAAATATTTCTTGGAAATTAACTGACCACTATATCAAGTAAGCGTGGCCAGTGTGCAATTAATGATATAATTTAGCCTGCAGTACATCACAATAAATTAATTTGAGATAAAAACAATAGAACATAAACATATATGAATATTATCTTTATTCTATCCTAATATATTTCTTTAAACCCAAGTTTCGTTCATTTCAAATAGTCATTTCTTAGTTTCCTTGCAGAATGAGATGAAGTTTGTAATTTTGACCATAATTAGTATATTATGATGAGAATTATCAATTATTAAGGCTTGAGAGTTGAAAAATCGTGTTCAGCGACCGAAAATACATAAGATAGCGTTCCTGAAATACATAATTTGAATGCATAGACTAGTAGGAGCGATGCGATAGACAGGCCATTACGCGCATTAATCATGGGGGAGGACCGCGCCGCAGCATAACAGTGCTACTTATCCCCCTCCCACCGCCGCATCTATGATCGTAATCCTCAAACTATATATATCATTGGATTCAGCAAGAAACGGCCTACAACGTTTATTGGGAGCCTTTTCCTCAAAGTCGGCTAATTACTTGAATATTCGAGAAATAACAAAAAGTCCATAATAAAAAAATACATTTTTCGAGATATTTTATTTTTTTACGGAAAAACTATGCGGTTTATCGTAAAAATGTATAGGACCACATTGAAAGCCAGTTATGTGTAAATAATATTGAGAAAAAATCAAAAGCTGTACTATGAATAGTAACTGCAGGACAGGCGATTTTATAAACGCGCGTTTTTTACAACTTACCCCCCTCCCCCCCAAGCTGTCGACCACCCTGGGACGTGACGACATCGAGTTTCATATACACTAAAGACCCCCTAACAATAATCCGAAGTCAAATTCTCTGCCTCTCTCATGTATGCTCAATGTAAGCCAGCGGACCGTTGTCTGCCGTCCCTATCCTTCCATCTCCCCAGGGCACAGCGGACCGTTGTCTGCCATCCCTATCCTTCCATCTCCCCAGGGCACAACGGACCGTTGTCTGCCGTCCCTATTCTTCCATCTCCCCAGGGCACAGCGGACCGTTGTCTGCCGTCCCTATCATGTCTATCCTTCCTCTTCCTACTACACTGGAGCAGAACCGAGGCCGTAAGGCCAATACAAAACTACATCAAAGTGGTGTCATCAGAGAAGAGAGCGACCTTCATGCCGTCAGAAGCACCAGGAGGTGCTGTCCACGCAAGCTGAGGCACAAAGACGAAAGAAGAGGAACTTCGACTTGCCTCCTTTCCCCGCCCACATTACGCCTGAGGTAAGTCATCCAGTAGCAACACCTGGGTATCAATCACCCACCTCTGAAGCTACTCAGGGTGTATGTGATAAGAGTTTTGTGACTTGAAAATTGCATTAATGTCCAAAACATTTTGTAATGAAATAATTTAAAAGGATACTGAGATTTATATTTCTATTTATGTGTATTATTATCCTATTATATTAAGTGAGCAATTTTTGTATGTATTTTTATATCTGGTTATTCTTGTCCAACGGATCTCGAAAATGGTTCTAACGATTTCCACGAAATTTGGAACATATTAGGTTCATGATTTTCTCATCCCTGGGTAAACTCGCTGAAGGACATCATTAAAAGGATAATTCATCGTTGGAAAAACAGCTGAAACTTTCGTCGTCTGTGGATGATAAGAGTGAGTGAGCGAGTGAGTCTGTGGAAAATCAAAATATCTCATCTCCGAAATTCATAAACTGACGTATAGCCAGCTGTGAAATATAAACACGACCTAAAAGATAAAGAAACATTAAGGGTTTTAACGATGAAATTATCCATAATTGATCAAAAATAATTATTATATTTAAAATAAAAACATATTTATATGTTACAAATCAAAATTCGGGGAAGAAAAAGTTTTGGGCTGTGCATAGTCGTTCCCCAATCATTTTGAAGAATTGGGTTTTGTTTACCAATAAATAAATAACGAGCGAAGCTCGGTGCCCTTATATTATTGTTATAGATATGAGTAATCTGGTGAGTTACTGGTGACTGCTCCTCTCAGATTATTAAGACATTATCAATACATGCATTCCTCAGATGAGTATCTATTTGAAACTTTCTACGGAAATAAACGTGTTTCAACGAGAAATGTAAGCGGTGTGTCCCTTTCCACAATGTTCTCATCAACTCTCTTCCTATCTGTCTGTCTGTAAGGCTAGGCGCATACTGAGATGCGACATGACGCGACGTAACGTGACGTGAACGAGTGCCATGGATGTCCTGTTGAACGAGTTAATATCATGCGATCATATTTTAATGTTCATATATGGTACTTGTGACTCGACATGAACTTGATTATAGTACAGAATCTCTCAGTACGCTTAGCTCAGTGTTGTGGGAGAAATATTTTCTAGACATGTTTCTTCTATCATGATTATAACATAATTTGTGATGTTCTTCAATTATATATATATAATCATTATCGTATAAATGAAACGAGTGTTGGCACGAAAAACTGTGCCTCTTCCACAAAACCTTGGAATCATGTCTCGCAATTATAGCGCTGCTATTGCACGTGTTTTTGATTTGCACTGATACACTCCTTTACAAGAGTTACAAAAACTCCAGCTAGGTAGCGCATAATGACACGTGCTGGCCTTGCCAAGCACCACGCGTGCCGCATCTTGTCATGTTGCCAATTTTCGCTGAGCCATTACTTTTACATCTGCTGCAATAGTTCACTCTGCGTCGCGTCGTGGTTCACGTGCCAGTCGCGTCTCAATTTGTGACAAGAATCGATGATACAATCGATCAATAGTTAATAATCACAACACTTCTTCTTCATTTTATGGTGCCTAATCTTCAACGAATGTTGGCAATCATTCTGTCAATGATGATCTTGTTGACAAAAAAAGTATCAAAATCTGGAAATATGCAGCAAAATTTTCTTCAAAATTACAGGGAAGACAGTGTACGAGCACCTCCTGTAGTGGCCCCTGCGTGTTATAATATTTTTTTCTGAAGACGGCACAGGGTATGCAACCCGCCAACCAATCCAATCTTCTTTTTAAACTGTCAGCATTCATGGAAAGCAAAGCATTCATTTTATTCAAGTGAAACTATGACAATTTTGAGCGAGCCTCATAGTTTTAAAGTACAGGATAGGCAACCCGCCAATCAAATCATACCCTTCAAGAGTTTCAGCATTGCTGGAATGTGTAGTGTAGCATCAATTTTATTAGTGATGAGTGCTGGTGGTATGAATTAAATCTTATAGTTTTCAAAAGTACAGGATAGACAACCCATCTATCCCCGCCAAAAGTATGTCTTCCATTACCCTCTGGAACAGAGTACTAAGGCAGTACTTCTTTGCTCTAGGGAATAAAGTGATCACTTCACGCCCTAGGGACTGGAAGAATAATATTATTTTTCAAAAGAGCAAACGTCATTTATAGTCACATATAGAATATGTTAAAACTATACGACAGTTATTCATCTTAGTTCTGTAACAAATTACCCTGTGAGCATAATGTCTCTGTAGCCTCTAATACAATAAGAGAATATAAAATTCATAATTCCAATTGAACTCTTTTTAGAAGGAGCCTTCACTACATTAGCAGTAAATTAATAATTATACTAGAAAGTTATTTCCACTTGAAAATTATTCTCAAAGTGATAATCACAGAAAAAGAGCCATATAGGCTTGGATGAACTCAAATTATTTCCAATCACTGACTTCCATATAATTAATATTATCAATTCCATTATAAACACTGCATATGCTAAATTTGAGTTATTATCTTATTCTGATTTATTTTAAGCTGATTTTACGACTCACACAAGGAATCTTCCTTTTATTTAAACCGGTGTTATTGCCTTACCTACGGTACGTTTAAGATCATAATTATTATAAACCATAATTACTGTTGAAAAGATCATTAAATAACTTTTTATTATAATTATCTGAAATGTTATAAATGAGGATATTATTCGCTAATTACATCCATTTATGGAGACAACAGATAACAGGTAACAGTAATACAAGAAAAACATTGGATAACATATAACAAGATACAACAATATAAAATCTTATAGCACTCTTTATTTTTAAAAAAACTTCAACTTCTTGTATCAATTAGTAAACATTTATTGAATTTTATTCCATTTTATAACCTGACGATGGTGTAATATCACCAAAACTAGTTGATAAACTATTTTGAAGTTTTTTTTTAAATAAAGGGTGCTATAAGATTTTATATTGTTTTATTAATTAAAAGGTAGCCCATGTCAATGGAGTGTTTTTAAAAATATACAAATTCAAGAAGTCTTACAATCACAATACAACTAGCATATTAAGAAACTAGCAGGAGCCCGTGCTTCGCAAGGATCTTGGTGTGTTTCAAGATAAGAGCAGTGGATGATTAACATTAGTTAAACAGCACCACATAATCGTT
This sequence comes from Nilaparvata lugens, assembly GCF_014356525.2. Lineage (NCBI taxonomy): Eukaryota > Metazoa > Arthropoda > Insecta > Hemiptera > Delphacidae > Nilaparvata > Nilaparvata lugens. Next base: position 76,780,917 of record NC_052518.1, on the reverse strand, counting down.
CCAATGGCAGATGGAAGACCAGCTCATGCGATCAGTAGTTGAGCGCATGGGCAATTGAAAATTAGCTGTAAGATGACAACTATAGCAAGACGATTCAAGGATTGTAAAATCAAGTCAAATGCTGAAAAAATTGTACTGAAATTTATTGAAAATCATGGAAGTCTTCAAAAGGATAATAATTTTGATGTAATAATAGGCACTAACCAAAAGAAGTAATTAATAATGTGTTTTAAGAACATATGCACCAGGGCAATTTATAACAAACTTGACCTTAAAATAATTATAATATTGAGAATACAATGTCTGAAAATGAAGGCTAAAATAATTCAAACTGAGAAGGCATAAAGGCTAAATTGAATGCATAAAAAATATGTCTATGGGTGCTAGATTTAATTGGAATTGAATATGACAATTTTAGCAAAGTACATGAACATAGGTTAAACAGCAATTTTAGAACAGGAACTTGAACAAAAAGTTATGGATGCTAGGTCTGAGTAGTAGATATTGAAATTGTATGTTTGAATATAACAAATCATAGGTGTCAGGCTGAGTAAAATAATTAAAACTAAGTGTTTCAATAAAAGTCATAGGCGCTAGGGCCGAGAATCAAATCAAATAGTAAGCTTAGAGCTGAATGTTTCACCATAATAGGGCGTTAGGGTCGAATGATTCACCATAGGCTGAATGTTTCACCATAATAGGGCGTTAGGGCCGAGAGTCAAATCAAGTAGTAAGATTAAAACTAAATGTTTCACCATGAGAGGTTAAGGGCGCAAGGGCCGAGAGTCAAATCAAATAGTAAGCTTAGAGCTGAATGTTTCAACATGAGAGGTTAAGGGCGCTGGGGCCGAATGATAAGTTTGAATAAGTTTGAAACGAATTGTTTCACCATGACAAATTATAGGCGCTAGGGCCAGGAGTAGAATAATTGAAACTGAAGGTTTCAATATAACAAACAATCAAATCATAAGCGCTAGGGCCGAGTAGAATAATTGAAACTGAAGGTTCCAACATAATAAACAATCAAATCATAGGCGCTAGGGCCGAGTAAAATAATTGAAACTGAAGGTTTCAACATAATAAACAATGAAATCATAGGCGCTAGGGCCGAGTAGAATAATTATTGAAACTGAAGGTTTCAACATAACAAAGTAGAATTATGCTTAATACTCAACTGAAAGAATTTCGTGGTTTCCAAGCAAGAAAAACCAGACAGCAGTATGTGATACTACAAGGTTGTCAGGAGACAGGGCTGGACGCAGGTGACAGGAAACATCATTGATACGAGAAGTACAGATTAAAGTTTGACATCAGTGAAGACATGAGAAAATTCGTTTGCATGTATAAATTTAATTATGCCTTGAATTTAAGTGTTCAATAAAATTTAATTGAGGCATTGAAGCTGACTAAGAAACATGAATAAAGTTTGTCCGATGGTTGAAATCAGGTGAGTGCATTGTGAATTTTAACAGATCTATTTTGAAACTTGACAAACTAAAAACCTGATGTAATGAAATTTTGAAGAACTGAAAATAGGCCTATAACCATCCTTGGTTAATTAAGAATCTATGAGCAAAATTTCGAGTTAATTAGTCCAGTAGTTCAGATGTGATGATGCGTCAAACATAATTTTCCCATCCCGTACATGTATAAGCCAGCTCTTTACTTTATCTATAATTATATAAAAACGAAATGGCACTCACTCACTGACTGACTGACTGACTCACTCACTCACTCACTCGCAGAACTAAAAATCTACCGGACCAAAAACGTTCAAATTTGGTAGGTATGTTCAGTTGGCCCTTTAAAGGCGCACTAAGAACTGATTTGGAAGAAATTTCCAAAGATATGCCCAAATTCTGCGTTTACCAGCGTTTTTTAGCGTCGTTTTCTCAGCTTAATCGAGAACAAATAAACAGAAAATGTTCAAATTTAATACAGAAGCTCAGCTAGGGTCTAATAATGTTTTGTTAGAAGGAATTTGTAATAACCTCAAAGATACGCCCAAAATTAGCGTTTTTTAGCGTTTTGTCAGCTTTATCGAGAACAAATGAACAGAAAATGTTCAAATTTAGTACAGAAGCTCAGTTAAGGTGTAATAATGTTGTGTTAGAAGGAATTTGCAATAACGTCAAAGATACGTCGAAATTAGCGGTTTTCCAACGTTTTTCTCAGCTTTTCTGCGTTTTCTCACCTTTTTCAATAATTGATGGAAATATATTAAAAAAAATCAGTACACAGGTTCAGCTGAGGTGGAAGAATTCCGTTCGCCAAAGATACGCCGTTATAGTAAAAGGTGTTTTTACCAGCGTTTTTGGCTAGCGAAGCGAGCCCGCTGATCTCATTTTTGGATGATCCAGTCGGTGGTCCAGGGGGCGAAGCCCCATGGCTAGACGGATATGGCTAGCGAAGCGAGCCTGACGGCTTGTTATAGATATAGTTCACGACTGTAAAAGATAGGACTGTGGAGCAGAATAGTGGTGAAACTATGATAGTGCCAGAAGTGTCTCAAACACAATAGTAGGTAGGCTACTACATGAACTTTTCGAGAGTTATTTGAAAACAAAATGTTAAAAAAACAGAACTGAAAGTTGTCAACCTTATCATTCTACCTCCATTTAGAGAGGCTTTTGTTTGAGCCGAATGTAAATCTATTTAAACATGAAAAAATGAATGTCTGTTTGTTTGTTCCCTATAGACTTGAAAACTACTTGACATAACGGCATGAAACTGTGGGAATATGTTGTGTGAATATTGGGGATGGTTTCTGACCAGAAATTTGAATAGGGAGGCTAATAATAAATATTTTATTAATCCATTTTACAGACCTGTGTTTTCAAAATTGTCGGCCGAGCGGCTACCGAAGAACAAAAAGATGATCATGATTCAAGATCATATTGTGATAATATGATTTAGCATCTAAAGTTATCAGCTGCAATAAACACGTCACCTTGTGATAAATTGTGTACTGGTATTAAAACGGAAGTTTGGAGTTGAAGTGTAGTTGATTGGTACCAGCTGTAGATAATGGTTCCTTAGAAGACCTATACAAATAAAAATAATTATCACTCCACTCTCATTGAGAAACTGGAAAATGTTGAAAAAAAATTATTCACCTCGTGAAAGAGGGTTGTTCATATTGCATTCATTGATTACTAAAGAATGAAAGAATAATTCACATTTTTTTTTAATTTAGCTCAGCTTATATTCATCCTAAAATGGAAGATGCAAAGAATATGGAATTCTGTGTGATTCATCGTACATCGCATATTTCCTGGACCATCTATTGACAATCAACAACTATGAAAACGTTGAATTCATTTTTGAAACACTGATTTAACCTATTTATTCTCTCTAATTCAACACTTTACTGATAGATATTACTACCAATTGATTGAGAAGATGTTTTCGGAATAATGAATGCTGCATGACTAAGCACATAGAAAGTCCGTATCAGTAAATGAAAATATTGATTGTCAGATAAAATTCATGATTCACCAAATAGTCAAGTGTGACATAAGATACATTGACTTTTTGGCGGTACGAAGTTCGCCGGGTAAGCTAGTTGTAAATAAAGCTTTATCATTAATAGTCAACGCTGAAAAAAGACAGGCTCAATCACCAGGAATACTATAAATTCTATATGGGACCAGTAAGCCATTAATATTTTGAGTAGTTCTTTCACTTCCATTATGGACACTAGATACATTATGGACAATCAATACGTATGAAATTTATTAGCTACCAGTACTGTACAGAGTAAAAAACTTTTGATTGCAGTGACCCCAACTACTACAATATAAAAAAACCATTTGGATCAAATATAAGGAATTACTCACACCTTTCATCAGCTCGTACTTTTTATTCACAAAATATTAACAAAAAATATAATATATAAGTAATATTGAATGAACTTACGGCTAGTACTCAAGTTTGTCTTTTTCTGGCCGTGCTACAGATATTTTAGGCCGTGCTAGGTATATGTTTGACATTTTGTTTTTGCAATCTTGTTGTCTATTTAGAAAGTTTTCAATGTGATTCTTGATGGCAATAGAATTTGAATTTGAAAAAAGAATTATCAACAAACACCTAACCAAAGAAAATCTCTGTGCTCTGTTCTAATCGGAATGTATGAGACTTCATATATACAGCTGATGGAAGGCCAAGCATACAACAATGGAACAAACACGTGACAAGCTCGCGCACTTGACCAACGCAAAATTGATTCGATCAGCTGATTGATAAGATTATTTTAAGCTTTCCAATGATTACAACATATGTTAGAATATCATAATCAATTATCTCAGTTCCATATGGCGTTCACCTTACCATGTTCATAACCTCACTTAATAGGATCCTTTTTCATCCTTTGAAACCCTTAGAGACAAAATATCTCAAAATCCGTTCTTAGTGCGCGTCTAGCATGTTTGAAGAATATTTGTGCAAAGTTTTAAGTCTGTTGGCCAATTGGTTTGAGCTGTAGTGTGATTTTACATCGAAATTTTCGAAAAATGCCCTCTCCTGAATGCCCCTGTGCTCCTGATCGGAATTTTTCTGCACAGATCCAATTTTTTTTGTAGCTGAACAAAAACGTTCCTCATGACTTTGCTGTGCAATGAGCGGTTCAAAAGTACAACATTTTTGGGGGGCCCCAGCCCCCTCAGGGGAGAAAATTTCTGAAAATCCTTTCTTGTTGGATGTTTTGAGGCTACCATAAACAATTGTGCAACATTTCAAGTTTTTAGGCTCAGTAGTTTGGGCTTTGGTGTGATTTCAGTCTGTCGGGGTGAACCCGACAAAAAAGAAAAAATAAGAGAGGTAATTATGAATGGAATGAGAGCATGAATGCACCAAACCCTACCAAGCTGGTGACCTTATGCTGTCCTTATACCTTATTAAGTCTAATTCGGTCAAAAAATGGAAAATTTATTGTTGAGTGTAGTTGAGCCCATATTCCAGTATAAATACTGAAATATACTAATATACTGAAATCGCCATTTTTAAAATCTTCTGTAACTTTCCAATAGTATTGGAATCGAAAGTATTATTTATTGGAGTGGGTAGAGGGGTACAATTTTCACATCCTCAACAGATTTGAAAATTTTATCAAAAGTATTTCACAAGACATGCAGCTTTGAATATAGAAATTGGTAATTTTTTGTATATTAGAATATGGGGCTTAAGTACACTCAACAATAAATTTTCCATTTTTTTACCGAATTAGACTTATGATGCATGATTTTAGACCGCCTTGACAAGCCGAGAATAAAGTGAAGTACGATGAAATCTGAGCATTGTGTCAAAAGTTAAAAGTGATTGAAATTTTGATCCTTAAGGTGTCCTTGAGCGCGCCTCTCCACTAGGAAATACTGAAATGAAGTGCATCTAACGGGTGATTCACATAGATCATAATATCATGAACGTATGTCATTTTGCGAAATATTAATGTGAGGACAATGTAGTTGGTGATGATGGTTGAAACTGAAAATTAGGTGTTTTTCACAATACAAGGAGCATTGTTGTCAGGTGTAACTGGAAATATATATGAGATAGAACGCTTTACCTGATCTCAGATTGTAGAGCACAAAAATACGCCCAGAGGGAATTTAAATATTACATCTATATGGTCACAATCGTAAGATATTGTTGATCAAAAACTAAAATTCATCAAAATTGAATTTTTTTTTAAATTTCACTCATTTTTGAAAAATCAAAACTCAGTACTCATTTGAGATGAAGAGTTCCGAATGATCTCATTTTATACAGAATTTCATAATCTAGAAAAAGGCTGTAGCAAATTTTTCTGTCCGATTACGAGATTTGGCAGAAATAGCTGAAAACTGGTAAATGAGCCGAAAATATGAGGTTTTTGGGCCATTCTGTATCCAGCACAAGGAAATTTTGCATGAAGAAATTGGTTCTGGACTTCTCCTATGTACCCAAATAATATATTGAAAAATCAGAACTACAATAATAATTGAAGCACACCCCCTTTTTTATGTCTATATTGACTGGATCACTGTAGTATGTTGGTGCAAGAAGTATTTAATATATTGGAAACAATGGTCACTGAGACGTTTCCAACCTAGAGTGGCGCCTTTCTCATAAAACCTGCAAGGTCTTATAATACAGAGATATATGATTTTACTGCCTAGGAGCAGTCGTGAATCTTATTATAAGATGATTATAATTATTTTAATGAATGAATTTTATTGGTGATTCTCCTGTATTGTAAGACTTTTGAATTGTATGGAACAGGCCCTTGATAACACTTAGACTATGCATATTTTATTGTACATGTAATAAATCAATAAGATGTATAGTTAGGAAAATAGAAAAATAATTGTAATAAAAAATTATCCAGCCTTACTCTATGGAATAGTTATCTCAAACACCAAAAAAATCATAAACTCAAGTCTTCTAATTCCAATTCTCAAGAAGTAGGAAATTTCAGCAAAGCGAATACTCTAGAGAATAAGGAGACCTATCTAATGGGGGATATTGATTACAGTTTCAAGATTAGATGAGTTCCATCTCATATGGATGATGAATCAACGTGGGCGCTCTCCGACCTTGAAAAGTACACGAGCCGGACTCTGGAAGTTCATACACGTTAGTGGTGATTTTCTTCTGAGCCCAACTCGCCGGATGGGTCCTGTGAGCCTGATCCGCGAGCCGGACTTGTCCTTTAAAAACAGGGTGTTGAAGATATGTTATAATTACGATTTCATTAAAATGAATGTTGAAAATAATGAAATTCGAGTTCGAGCAACAGTTTACCTAGCTATTATTAATATCAGGCTATATTTCACCCACCTCAACTGGTCTCAGATTTGAGTTGCCTTTAGTCTGAATTTTTACTGGTGCAGAAATTATAATATTAAACAATAAACTATTGTAATGATTAGAATTACAATAAGAATAAGAGATTAAAAATAATTTGACTGATGAGAAATTTTAAAATTTTAATAATATGTTAGTGCTACTTGGACTTTATTCTCGTAATATTTGTTGATAATCTGTAATCTGTTATCAAAGCATGAAGCGCCAACCACCATTTAAATGGAGGTTTAATATTGTGAAATTATTAATAGGTTAGAGTTATCAATAAAAATAATACACAACAAATTATGTCAATACAATATAATATAAAACATATATCAATAATTGGATAGTGCTTGATTTTATGAATGCGTATCCGAATTTATCAAGGTATCTCTCTCTGAAAAACCTAGGCATCATTATGGATAAGAACCTCGACTGGTCAGAACAAGTCAGTAAAACCTGTAAAAAGGTTTTCTCAGCAATGCATTCACTTAAAAAATTGCAAGATGTCCTTCATAGAAGTATACGATTATTACTGGTCCAATCTTTGATTTTTCCACATTTCACGTACTGCAACTCTGTCCTCAATGACATGCAAGTTACACTTAATGATAAAATGCTGCGCTGCCAAAATTATTGTCTATGTTTTGTTTACTCTTTTGAACGCCATGAACATATTACCCCAGCACACATTGCTAGTTGTACCCTGAAGCTCCCCGATCAGAGACGTTTCAGAATAATCAAACTTGTTAGAGATAATTTAAAATATAGTTCGGGTGCAAATGACATGAATAAGGCACTCCGTGGTCATTTTTGAGTAACTGCCGTGGAAGATGTTTCAATTTCTTCATTAGGTCTAGCATAATAAGGATTGTGATGATGATAAGTCGTAATCACAGGCAAACACCTCGGAAACAAGATGGCCGCCAAAATTTTCAGAGTTTTACTATATCGCTTGTACTTCAATAACCGTTCAAGATATTCAACCGTTTTTTCTAGACGAAAATATTTCAAAACTCTCCCTCTACAATTTTTGTTTTATAAAATTTTCGTTTAGACGTTATAACCTTCAAAAGCCCAAAAAACTTTTTTTCTAAATTTGTTCAAATTCCATTCCATTATAAATTTTTTTGTGCAAGAGATACAAAGAAATTTTCAATCTTTGAAATTTAGAGCGTTTTTTCAACTTTGGAACGATTTATCTTCATGCGCTGTACGTCAAAAAATGAGTTCTCCAGCGCCCTCTAAAGAAAACCCTGCATGATATCTGGTGCGTTTTTCCATACCCATGAGGTAACAAGCTAGAACTATAAAATCGATTTTTCAATGACTACATCAAGATAGAGACTTGCAAATGGTCTCAATCTCCTCTTTACAACAAGACGAATAAGAATATTGATGATGGTAACAACGAAATACAAGATGGCGGTCATTATTGACAGAAATTTTTACATCTCTTGTTATTCAGTTATTGTGAGAGATATCGGATTGCTTTTACCACCAAAGTGTTTAGAATTAACCAAACAATGATTTTCGGAAGAATCATCTCATTTCAACCACTCTTTCAATTATTTATCCAACTTCAAAACTTGAAACATACAGTTTTTGGGGACAATATTTCACTTTCAACTCTGTATATGTATTCGCAGTAGACAAACACTAGTATTATTGGCACATTGTTGTAGAATATTTTCAAAGCTTCAAAATGACATCTGGTTGAAGGCTGTGAGTCCATATTTTACGGCTGGAGCGTCATCGGAAAAAGAGTACAAAGTACTGTTTGCAGCGGAAAACACGCTTTTTCCACCAAATGCCAATCTCAACAATTAGAAAACCGTGTAACTCATGACTCTTTGAAGGTACATACTTGGGAATGGTATCAATCTCTATATAATGATGTGTAGAAATAGATTATCCATGATGACAATCTTAAAAATGTTTGTCATCATGAAAAAATCAAGATGGCGGCAAAAATGCACTCCGTGGTCATTTTTGAGTAACTGCCGTGGAAGATGTTTCAATTTCTTCATTAGGTCTAGCATAATAAGGATTGTGATGATGATAAGTCGTAATCACAGGCAAACACCTCGGAAACAAGATGGCCGCCAAAATTTTCAGAGTTTTACTATATCGCTTGTACTTCAATAACCGTTCAAGATATTCAACCGTTTTTTCTAGACGAAAATATTTCAAAACTCTCCCTCTACAATTTTTGTTTTATAAAATTTTCGTTTAGACGTTATAACCTTCAAAAGCCCAAAAAACTTTTTTTCTAAATTTGTTCAAATTCCATTCCATTATAAATTTTTTTGTGCAAGAGATACAAAGAAATTTTCAATCTTTGAAATTTAGAGCGTTTTTTCAACTTTGGAACGATTTATCTTCATGCGCTGTACGTCAAAAAATGAGTTCTCCAGCGCCCTCTAAAGAAAACCCTGCATGATATCTGGTGCGTTTTTCCATACCCATGAGGTAACAAGCTAGAACTATAAAATCGATTTTTCAATGACTACATCAAGATAGAGACTTGCAAATGGTCTCAATCTCCTCTTTACAACAAGACGAATAAGAATATTGATGATGGTAACAACGAAATACAAGATGGCGGTCATTATTGACAGAAATTTTTACATCTCTTGTTATTCAGTTATTGTGAGAGATATCGGATTGCTTTTACCACCAAAGTGTTTAGAATTAACCAAACAATGATTTTCGGAAGAATCATCTCATTTCAACCACTCTTTCAATTATTTATCCAACTTCAAAACTTGAAACATACAGTTTTTGGGGACAATATTTCACTTTCAACTCTGTATATGTATTCGCAGTAGACAAACACTAGTATTATTGGCACATTGTTGTAGAATATTTTCAAAGCTTCAAAATGACATCTGGTTGAAGGCTGTGAGTCCATATTTTACGGCTGGAGCGTCATCGGAAAAAGAGTACAAAGTACTGTTTGCAGCGGAAAACACGCTTTTTCCACCAAATGCCAATCTCAACAATTAGAAAACCGTGTAACTCATGACTCTTTGAAGGTACATACTTGGGAATGGTATCAATCTCTATATAATGATGTGTAGAAATAGATTATCCATGATGACAATCTTAAAAATGTTTGTCATCATGAAAAAATCAAGATGGCGGCAAAAATATGTCGATTTTCAAGAAATCATCTTCAATTCTTGTAATGTCGAGGATTTTGGATCAATTACTGGAAGCTTGATCTGGAAGCCTCAATACAATCATACTACAATATCCTAAAGATTTATCCAATTCCACCAACTTTTACTATGGTGAATTCAACTACAAACTCTTGAAATCAGATTTTTGGCTGCCATCTTGGATTTTTATAAGATGACAAACATTTTTGAGATTGCCATCATGGATAATCTATTCCCATACATCTTTATGAAGAGATTGATACCATTTTCAGGTCTGTACCTTCAAGGGGTCATAAGTTACAAGGTTTTCTAATTGTTGGGATTGGCATTTGGTGAAAAAAAAATGTGTTTTCCGCTGCAAAAAGTACTTTTTACTCTTTTTCCGATGACGCTCCAGCCGTAAAATATGGACTTACAGCCTCCAACCAGATGATATTTTGAAGCTTTGAAAATATTCTACAACAATGTGCCAAAAATACTAGTGTTTGTCCACTGCGAATACATATACAGGGTGGAAAGTTTCTGTTTTCAACATTTTCTGTTCTTCAGTATTGTATATCGTCATTATTACTTAATTAATTTCTAAAATCTTAATTAAATCCCACCCTATAACGTTTGTTTCATCTATCTATTTTGAGCCATTGAAGCAATATTGTATTCACTATTACTCATTCTAATATCATCCACCTTATTCATTAATCCCATAATTCTAGATTCAAATCATATATTCACATGTTATAATACTCCCAACAGCTCTATTCCATCAGAACCCGGTCGTGTATTTATGGGAAGGATATTATTTTATATCCTTCTTAGAGAATCGACAATTATTTGTTGAAACACCGACGATTTATGAAGTTACATTACAATTTTTATTATTGTTATTCTAATTGCATTTAATATTTATTTTTATTGATCAATTTTTTATACTTTGTCAAATTCGTTGAATAATTAGCATTACCGTCATTTAATGTAAATTAGTGTACAAGCCAGTAATTATTGTAACTTACATAAATAAAGAAATCTAATCTTATAATAGATAGTAGACACAAACTGGAGTTTGGAGAGTGGTATCTCTCTTTAACTAGTAGACACAAACTAGAGTTTGGAGAATAGTATCTCTCTGACACAAAATCTTGAGAGTGCCAGTTTGGCGTTGCATGCACGCCTGAGATTTTGTCACTAAACGACAAAGTTGCACGCCGTCAAACTGGGCTGCATTCCTTAGAGTGCCAGTTTGGCGGTGCATGCGACGACAAACTGGGCTGGAAAACCAGCCCAGTTTGTCGTCAGCCCACTTTGTCGCCAGCCAGTTTGACGCGGTCCCTTTATAGATATAGATAGTCCAGGCAATAAATGCTCGAAAAAGGGTATAAGGGGAAATGTTTGGAAGACAATTTTTGACCCCACAGTTCTGTTAAGAAATACTGTTATTTTAACAATATATACACCTTCAAGAGCGAATATCTCGGGAACTGTTGGGAATATCACAGAATTCCACTGAACAAAAAGTGTAAAGTCTAAGAATAATCTTCTAATAACCTCAGCAGAACAAACAGCGAACAGACAACAGGAACAAAGTTCCAATATTCATTATTCAAATAATCCGAACTGGACAGGTGGTTGTCATCTGGTTTAGTTTTGAAAAGGCATGAGTCATCGAACCCTTTCAAAGCCAACTCCTATATTCACACAGCTTAAGATGACATAATAACAAGCTGACTAAAGCCCTTTTAACATTGAACGATTGAGCTATGTTAACAGATGCATAAATCGCAAAAATTTACGTGATACCTTGAAAATAATACCATTAAAAGTAACATCTGAATGCATCAAAATTGTTTCCTCCCTCTGTGTGAGAATCTGAGTACGCAAATCTGGTTTGCCCTCAGGCATTTGCCCATTCAGACTATTTTCTTAAAAGCTATTTAGCTTAGTGTATCTGTCATATTGCGTTTGTTTTTGTTTTTTGTATTTAAACTGTGTTTGAATACGTAAGGTTTTTATTCTGATATTTTATTTTAATTTTTTTGTTTTTGAAATTAATATATTTCTGTCTGTCTGTCTGTCTATCAACTTTACTTGAATAAAATGGAAAGCAATTCTATCGGTTTATATCTCTAAGTGCCGGTCTGTGTTGAAGACTAATGGGAAGGTAATAGCTCAGATAACAGATTATTCATAGCGAGATTCACGTTATAAAGTCAGACCACAATCTATTCCGTAATAAGTCAGCATATAAATGAACGCCTGAATAGGACAATATAACAAGAAATTTGATTGATTCAATAAAATTGAAATTGAGATTGATTTAATAAAAATGTACATAATCATACTGTCAATGGTCCCAATACACATAGGTACAATACGGTTCATCAATGCACATAGGTACAATACAATATACAAGTAAAAATTTCATAACGAGATTTCTGAAAACATAAAACTGTTACTAGGTTCTGGTTCAAATGATGAAGGAATAAGCTCATTTGTTGAACGAGTCCACCGTCCATTCAAAATTCATTTTCCTTATAACTGCATTCATGATACTATATACCAGCTTAGAAAAGCTTATAGCTTAGACAATCAAAATCCTATTATATTAAGTGAGCAATTTCTGAATGTATGTATTCATTTATTCATTTATTTATTTATCTATGTATTTATTTGCCCCCCTTTGTATCTATTGCCCCCAATATCGGGGCACCGACCTTCGCTCTGGAGTACAAAAGCATATAAAGCATAGTTTATATTTATATATTTTTTATTGATACACAAAACACAATTCTTTCAAATGATTGGGGAAGGCCCAACAGGAAAAGCCCAAAACTGTTTCTTCTCCGAATTTTTATGTATACACTATAAATACTATTGTAGATGTGCTTTTGTAATTAACACTTTATTCATTTAAAGTTTACATTCATGATCAAGACAAAAATAAAATACTTCATCAATTTGGAACGTTCATCACAAAACTCTATCTAACTTGTTATCTTTTCATGAACAGTTTTTTTGCCAAAACAGTCACCTTGACAACCGTACTCACATACTCATCATGTGAGTACCTACATCCATGTAGGGAATTTTTCAGTAATTTTCATTCCAAACATTTGAAAACAGAAAAGTTCTTATTTAGATTTTTCACAAACAAAATTGAATAACAAAATAACACTCACTAATTACTTAAAACAGTAAAAAAATTATGGAAATTCTGATATAGGTACTAGCTTAGAATGATATACTATGTTTGTTACAATATAATTTGTTAATATAAATAAAAAAATAATAGATCTCGAATAAAATCATATCGTTGGTCATGTCAACAAATCAGATATGTTGATCAAGTCGATTAGTTTCCTGCCAGATAATACTTCTCATGAGATCAGCTGATTGATTACAATAGAGTTCAACAGCTGAACATAATTCTGTCTCACTCCCACACAGGCACTCACATCTTCCATTATCGACAGACGACGAAATTATCAGCTGTTTTTCCAAGGATAAATAATTATTATCCTTTTCATGTCCTTCAGCGAGTTTTCCCAGGAATGAGACAATGTGCAATCAAATGTTTATATCAAGAACCTCTTCTATTGCAAATTTCATCAAAATTATTAGTGCCAATTTTTAGATCCGTTGGACATACATAGATAAATAAATAAATGCATACATACATACAGAAATCGCTCCTTGGATAATCAAAATGGGAATATTGAAGCTAAGATTGATCGTCAACTCGGAACCATTGGTCCGGATCAAGTGGTGTATTCAGAGTGCTTTTGACCTTTGAATGGAATATGATTCCATCTACGTTTGTCATGGCTTGACATTTTTGAGCTATTGTTTCTGTTTCCAACAGTGGTAGGGATGAGAAATAAAGAATCAACCCATACAAATATTTATGTGATACCTGAGTGGTAGTGAAGGTACAGTCAATATCAATTCGACGTTATTTTTTTTCACTGTCTGTTACAAAAGTCTCTTGGAGACTAGAAAAATCCAATGAGCTGTGTGAGAAATTTTTCATCTCTTTTATTCTTTTCAAGTTCTCCACTGAATATTTTTCCTTAGTCCGAGTAAACGTTGAATTTTATTTTGAACATTTAATTTATTTAGTGATTTCAAACTTTCAATTTATAATATTTGAAGCTTTGAAACGAGTGTGACTAGAAATATTTCTGTAGAGTAACTCATTCCCTATATTTTTAATTTTGAAAAATATGCTGAAGGCAAAAAGATAGTTCTGCGCGAAGTAGCACCTGGCTTATTTTGAGATTTTCCATGATAAGTTTCCTCTCATTTGCAAACTATAATGAAAACTTCAATTATTCAAAATTTACAGTAATTATATTCGATGGATTATCAACTTTATATAATACTAGCAGAAACCCCGTGCTCCGCAAGGGTCTATTTAAAAACTTGACAAACTAAGAACTTGACCGAGTGGAATCTTGAAGTAGGCTAGAACAATCTCGCTTAATTAAAAATTTTAGTAAAGTAAATTTCAGTCCAGTAGTTTAGACTTGATGATGCGCCTAATATTTTCTTATCCCATACGTGTATAAACTAGTTCTTCTTTTGAGATAAGGTCTTCGACTTGGTACTAACTCAATAAAGTGACAGAACTCAAAAATCTTGTTTAGAAACTGTTCTGAACAAAGCTCAGGCTAGAGCTACCAGAGGACTGTAATTTACCATTTAAATAATCAAATACAAACAAGGGGCAGAATTTAATCTTCAATTTCAGCCAGGTTATTTGTACAGTTAAACTCTGCATTAATGAACAATAAAAAAGAGCAAAAACTCACCAAATTTATTCCAATCTTGACTACTTGCCCTTCGAAGCCTTTATTAGGTGTTTTGGTCAGGTTCAGGGTGGGACGAAATCTGGGAAGAGACAGGTTATTGCTTCCGGGCTGCCTTTTCGCGTTTAACTTGCAGGCTATGCACTGTGTTTTGAACAAAGCTCAAACTGGATTCTTTATAAATTCAAATCCAATTCAAATTAATTCAACTCAATACTATTTATGCTCTTATATTCTTAATTCACACACACTACACTCAAACAATTTACAAGAAATTTCCGATCAAAATTACATGACAAACACAAATTTGGTCTTGCACAACAATGGGGCGACGAGGCAAGACAGACACTTTCAAAAAAATCCACAATGCCAAGCAAGCAGGACGGTCTGCGCCGACGCAAACACAAGCCTGCTATTGGCAGAACCACAGTCTGGCATTCTGGCGCTACAATTCGAGTTTTCTGGCCAGAACATACAACCGCCTCTGAAAAATTATTTTTCAGCCAAGTTACAAAACTGAAAAAACCAAGGAAAGGAAAAATCCAGACATGCCAAAAAGAACAAAACACCAACACCAAAACACAACACAAAAGAGAAAATGCAACCATCACAACAACTATTAAGTTGGGAGTGGATATAATTTTGTTACTAGGTCGAATACGGAAACAAAGATTACACTTAAAGACACAAATACAGATTATAGAGCGAGCAGACAGTATCCAGAATTTCTGTCTGATCAAGGACAACAATAACGAAGGTCCAGCATGACAATTCTTCTTGTGATGATAATCAATTAACATCGATACAAAAGTGTCGGATTTTGGTAAGATCATCTGATGACAAGTCTCAAACTCAAGTCCAGCATGAGACAAATGACTGCCGACACGAATCACACCTTTATCAATGAATGGAGACAGGCGACGTAGGCGCATAGAACAATCTTCTCCCTTCTCTAATTGCACAAATTCAGATGAAAAATGTATCTTCTGTACAACTTTACATAGATACCTCTCAGCAACATCGAAATCTGATTCTTCTGATTGGGGTAAGATTCATAAGAATTTGAGAACAAGAATTACAATTCTCAAAAAACGACCATAATCCGAACAATGATCAATCAATGAATATATTGCATTGCTGTTACAATCAGGAGATTTTGTGACTGTCAACACTGACAGTTTTTTCGCCTCCGGTGGATCCACTATCTCTTCCATTTGAGTTCGGATGGGCCAATCGCATTCGTCCTCTGCTATCCATGATGGACCTGAGAGCCACAACGGAAAGTTCACAAGCTCAACTGGTGATAAACCTCTAGACAAACAGTCAGCGGGATTTTCAATTCCGGCAACATGCATCCACCCCTGTATACAAGAACCCTGTATTTTTGCGACGCGATTACCAACAAAAGTTTGCCATTTCGCGGATGGAGCATTAATCCAACACAAGGTGACTGTAGAATCAGAGAGTGCAACAATACCAGACACATGACAACGTTCACTAATAATAGTGACTACTGAATTCATGAGTTCTGCCAACGAGAGTGCCGCACACAACTCCAAACGAGGTATTGAAACAACTTTAGATGGTGCTACCTTGGACTTTGAACACAATAATACAACTCTTGGCTCCTCGCTCTCATTCTGCGACTTCACATAGATAACTGCACCAAAACCAGACAATGATGCGTCACAAATCCAATCAAACTGATGTGAGAATCCTGAAACAAATCAACGTGACGTGGAACAGCAAATTTCAACAATAGAGGCCACTCTTTTTGACAATTCTTCCAAAGAGTGCATATAGACTCAGGCGGTTCTCGTCCCAATCCACTCCTAATTTTCACAGTTTCTGGACAAGACACTTTAGAAATAATGTAAACGGTGACAAGAGACCAAGTGGATCATAGATACGAGCCATCACTGACAGAATAGAACGCTTAGTAGCGACGACCTCACCACTCTTGACTGAAAACTGAAACAGATCAGTACTAGGTTGCCAATTCAATCCCAAGATAGCCAAGGAGTTGTCTGCTTCGAAATCCTTGTACGAAAACTATTTCTCTTCCTCCGAGAATTTCTCCAACATTGATGGTGAATTTGAAGTCCACTTTGTGACTGACGATACAGCTCCATGGCCTCTCACTCTGTGGCGACAGATGTGACTAAGTCGTCCATGAACATGTCTCCTGGTATTCTCGCCTTGGCTGCTGGAAAACGATTTCCATCCTCCTCTACAAGCTGGTGGATGGTGCAAAGCGCCAAATATGGAGAGCTTGAAACACCAAAAACAACACAATTGAGCTGATAAATTTCGATTGGATCCTCCGGCGAAAATCTCCACAATACACGCTGATAACGACGGCAGGAATCCTCCACTAATATCTGTCGATACATTTGTCTAATGTCGGCAGTTAGTGCGATTGGGAACAAACAAAAATTAACTAACAAAACAGAAATGTCAGTCTGCAATTTGGGACCAGCATGAAGAACCTGGTTCAATGACAAACCAGATGATGTTCTGGAACCAGCATCAAATACAATTTGGATGGGTGTGGTAGTGCTGCTTGCTTTCACGATGGTGTGATGCGGTATGTAGTAACCACCTCGGTCTGTCTGATCTGCTACAAATGAGATGTGACCCTGTCATAGGTAATCGATCAATATTTCATGATATGAAATACAAATAATGCTGTCAAGCTCTAGTCGTCTCTCCAAAGTCAGCAGTCTGCGTTCGGTGACAGCATACGAATCTCCCAAGCTGCTGGGCGGCTCTGCAAATGACAAGGCAACAACAAAACGCCCAGAATTCACACAATGTACAGACTTCCGAAAATTCACCTCACACTCCAACTCTTCCGGTTTCAGTTGACAGCTTGGTGCAGGGCACGATTCCAACTCCCAAAAACGTTCCACAAAACTATCCAACGATGGACTACTAACGAATAGACTACAGATGGCTGTAAAACAATTCGACACATTCATTGTTGAAGTGAGAATCGGCGCTCTCCCCATCAGAATGTGACCAAAGACACTATTAACAGTCATCAATTAGTGCGATTCACCTGTACTAGGAGTCCCGCGTAGCAAGTGAGGAACTAACTCTGCACCAATGATGCCATCTATACTACTAGGAAGGTAGAATTTGTCGTCAGCCAGTGTGAGATTTTCAAGATGATGAAGTTTGGATCTGTCGATTTCACAAGAAGGCAACTTGTCGATGATTTTATCTACCACTGTGGCATCCATCGAAAACTTGACGGTAGGATCCAACTTCGACTGAATTGACACACAAGTACGACCTCGAACTTCACTAGTACCACCCCCGAATCCACGAACAACGGTTTTCATGGGCTGGAATGGTAATCTCAAATGCCGACACAATTTGGCTGTAACAAAATGACACTGACTCCCGGTGTCAACCAAGAAACGAACATCACAAAGCTGATCATTACAATCTCGAACATGTGCAGTGATGGTCGACAACACAACTGTCGAATTTTCTACATCGTTGGATGTAGAACAACAACTAATAGGTGATGTGCCACCTGCCTTGGAGTTCGACGAGGACGCAACACCTTCATTGGAACTTGATCTGGAAAAGTGCAATAAAGAATGATGAGATTCTCGACATTGAGCACACTGAGTTTTACTACGACAATTTCTACTCAAATGATCCACATCAAGACAACAAAAACAACAAAACTTTCCTTTAATCAAAATTCAGAGTCATTTTCAAGAAACTTGCACAATCTACTAACCGATGACACAGTTTTGAGCACTTCAGACAATTGGGATTTTTACTAGATGCATCTTTAGATGAATCATTAGATTGAATCACAAACACCTTTGATTTATTATCCTTTTTGTGCTTCATATTAAACTATTCATTCTGTTTCTCATCAGAAGGAAGAGTCTTAATTTGCTTTTCAATGAATTTGACATAATCGGTATAAGTTGGCATAGCCTTGTCACGGACGGCCGATTCAAAATTTCTACAAGAACTTGAATGCAGCAATCTCAAGCCATGATAGAGGAATATCGAGTCTGACAAATCAGTGAGTTGCAATCTCTTCAATGCATTGATTGAACTGCAAAACCCATCCAAAATCGCAATACAACCTGCCTTGGATTCTGATTTTATTGGACGAAATTCAAAAATTTGTTTGAAATAGGCATCGACTTGCGACCATGGATCGTTATAGCGGGTCAATAATGCCTGCCAAATTATTTGATAATTGTTAGTCAATGGTGGCAAATGACGACAAATATTTGCTGCTTGTCCAGTAAGTCTACTTACAAGATATTGGACCTTTTGCTGATCGTTCAAATTCTTGTTGTCATGTACCAATGCCTTAAATAGTTCATAAAACACCAACCATTGAGTCTGGTTCCCATCAAATTTCGGAAGGTCGATTTTAGGCAGTACCGACTCGGACACGACCGGCTGTGGACTAGCTGCTGTAGCTGCCGAAGATTAAGCAATAGTGACAGTCGCCTTTCTCTGTTTGAGAGTGTTAGCCGCTACTTCAATATACTGAAACAGATCTTGGTGTGAGTCGTTGAATGCTAGAACATGATCTTTATTCAACTCAAGTTCCAACTCATTAACCACTAATTCTGTCTTTTCATAATCCGAAATGGTCTGAGACACCCGAGGATACAAGATTGAAAATTGCTCAGCAACTTTTGGATCAGAGACATTTTTAGACAGTTCATAAATTCTTTGCAATCTGGCATACAATTGTTTCAGTTTAGCGCGATGCTCCCTGATTTGTTTCTGTAATTTTTTCTCCATCTTGAACTAATACACAAAACAATTCAGCCCCGACAATACAAACAACAGACAATAAAACAAGAATGAGTTCAAAACTAGATGAAAGGAAGAATCACGAGTTAATAAGTTATCAAAGTTAAACTTTGATTATCAATTCACAAGATAAGTTATTGCTGAAGACAAAACTATATGATTAGATAATGTTCTTCCAACAACTCACAAACAAATGATAACTTGTTGAATTGAACAAACAAAATCATGCTGGTGATTAACCTTCACTAACATGTATAAAAAATGGACAATACAAACTCCAACAAACAAACAAATTCCTGAAAAAGAGCACAATGAGCCCAGCTTTAGGAAATTACAATTTTAACTGAAATAAATTTAATTTCAGACAAATACAAATTGACAAGAAACCTTGCTCTAGAACAAGGCTACAACAAACTTAAGTTGAGCATGGATCAGATCATTCTAAAAATGCCAACATTGGACAAATACGAAACTGCTTAAATCCAATGTGTGTGAATTAATCAACAAATTACAAATTCAAATTTATCCCGGCCAGGCAGGATCATAAAATGTTCTGAACAAAGCTCAGGCTAGAGCTACCAGAGGACTGTAATTTACCATTTGAATAATCAAATACAAACAAGGGGCAAAATTTAATCTTCAATTTCAGCCAGGTTATTTGTACAGTTAAACTCTGCATTAATGAACAATAAAAAAGAGCAAAAACTCACCAAATTTATTCCAATCTTGACTACTTGCCCTTCGAAGCCTTTATTAGGTGTTTTGGTCAGGTTCAGGGTGGGACGAAATCTGGGAAGAGACAGGTTATTGCTTCCGGGCTGCCTTTTTGCGTTCAATTTGCAGGCTATGCACTGTGTTTTGAACAAAGCTCAAACTGGATTCTTTATAAATTCAAATCCGATTCGAATTAATTCAACTCAATACTATTTACGCTGTTATATTCTTAATTCACACACACTACACTCAAACAATTTACAAGAAATTTCCGATCGAAATTACATGACAAACACATATTCGGTCTTGCACAACAATGGGGCGACGAGACAAGACAGACACTTTCAAAAAAATCCACAATGCCAAGCAAGCAGGATGGTCTGCGCCGACGCAAACACAAGCCTGCTATTGGCAGAACCACAGTCTGGCATTCTGGCACTACAATTCAAATTCTCTGGCCAGAACAGAAACCTTCCTCAACTTAATGCAAACCTAACAAAATTGGACTGGTTATTAATTCAGTTACCAATTTCAACCATCTGTTTCAAAGAGGTAGTCTCTCTAGATTATAGTTCTATTTTATGTGATAATATACACAGTTCTTATCGGGCAGCTGATGAAGTCGGATCGGAGTTTATTGCAGTCGAAAAACAACTTCTAAGCGTGTCTCAGCGTATCGGCCGGTTAGCAGTGAAAAATCATAGTGAATTTAATTCGTAGCAGTTATTTTAGTGGAATTTAGTAATCAGTGGAACTTCTACTTAGTAGAAATTAGTAATCAGCAACATGGTGAAGTGTAACAAATGTACAAAGGACATTGCACGGACAAAAGAAGGGAGCAGCACATGTGTGAGCTGCCAGGCACAATTTCATTACTCATGTGTCAGTGAATGTGTTACATGTGGTTCACAAAAATCTTGGAAATGTGTAAAGTGTTGCAGTGAGCAGACAGACACCATAGTTAAACCAACGATCAACTACGAGCGGGTTAATGAAATAATTGTGAAAGCGATTGCTGCCTTAAAAGAGGATATGAAGAATATATAGTGAAAGCATATAACATTAGGGTGGAATGTTATTGCTTTCTTTGAGGTTTGATTGTTTCTTTTTCCTCTCTCTCCCTATGGATTCTTGTTTTCAATGATTATTTAGCATCATATGTATATATTTGTTTTATAATATGGATATCTTTATTTTAGGTGGAATTTTATTATTCTCTTTGATGCTTTTTAATCGTCATTTTTTCTCTAAGGATTCTTGTTTTTCAATTATTGTATCAATATCATATTTTTTTTATATTTATATTGTATAAATGTCTTTTATTTATGATCAATTCTACTTTCTTTATAGCGCTCAATTCAATCCTTATCTAATTGGGTGCTAGTAAATCATTATTAAGGCTTATTACTCTCATCGTTTACTTTATCTAATAATTTTTCACTTGATTGTAACATGTAAGTTAAATGCAATACTTTCAAAAAGTCTTTACACATTCCTAATTTCATCAGTTGTTGGCTGGCTGATGCGCTGATGAGATATGAAAAAAATAAAATTTGTATCATGGATGACGATAATATTATCTAGAGCGACCGATTATCGAGTGTAAAGAGTTCGCTAATCTTGTTGATTACAATAACAGTTTTAATGGTGTTGGTGGTGATTGTTGTGGGTCGAATAGTTTCAGAGTGCTGCATCTGAATATTCGAAGCTATAATAAAAATTTTGACGAGTTGCTAATATTACTACAAGGTATAAAAATAAAGTATAATTGTATTATTCTCACAGAGGCATGGCTCAGAGATTGTAGTGATCTTGTGAGTCTAGAGGGTTTTAAGTTAATACGTAGCTATAATAGTATCAATCAGTGTGACGGTGTTGTTGTGTATTTAGACGAGACCTTATCAGCTACAAGCTGTCAGATGTCAATTGGTGAAGTCGCAGCATGTCTGTCTCTATCTTTCGATTGGACTGGCATTCCATGCAAATTATTCTGTATCTATCGTAGCCCGTCTTCATCTTTGTTATTGTTTAACAATGGCCTTTAGGATCTACTGAGGTCCATGCCGTCTAATCATTCTAGCCTAAGAATTTTTGTAGGAGATATAAACTGCAACATACTCAATCCCAATCCTCAAGAAGAGAGATACCTTGACATACTATATGAATTTGGGCTAGTAGCTTGTATAGATAAGATTACACGTCCCAACAGTAACACCTGCATTGATCATTTTTTCATTTCACTTCCACACAGATGCGAGGCTCACTCATCAATAATACAAACAGAGATTACTGACCATTTCATGATATGCCTGGATATTAATTGTAACTCACCAAAAGTGAACAACCCAGTCACAAAAACTTTTCAAAAAATAAATTGGCCAAACATAACTAAATCACTAAAAGACGAAACCTGGCAAAGAGTGCTCGAAGCAACAGAGGTGAATGCTGCCACGGAAAATTTCAATGATATAATATTAGGAAACTTGAAACGAAATACATCAGAACACGTTTACAAAGCAAAATATTCTAAATTGAAACCTTGAATCATGGGTAGTCTATTGTCTTCAATGCGTCACTGTGATAAGCTATGTAAAGAAGCTAGGAGAAATCCCCAGAATTTACAAATCAACGAAAAATACAAGCGATACCGAAATACATTAAAATCAATTATTAAACGAGCAAAGTTTGATTATTATAAAACTAAAATAGATGATGCTCATGGGGACCCTAGGAAGTTTTGGAATGTAGTAAATGAGGTGGCAGGGCGCTCTGTGGGTAAATCCAAATTCCCGCTAGATGCATTTAAAGAGCACGGTGGCACTGCGCCTCCCACCCCTGAGGAGATAAATAAAATTAGTAATGATTTCAATGACTACTTTGCCTCTGTTGGTCGCCGACTTGCTGAGACTCTCAACCCCGCGGGACTGCTTGAGGTGTACGATGCCGACCATGCCGCTGACTCTCTGTTCTGGCTGCAGCCGGTCACACGGGTTGAGCTCACTGATGTGATAAGGTGCATCAAGGGCAACTCTGCATCAGGATCAGATAATATCTCCTCAAAATTAACAAAATTTAATATCGATGCTTTGATCAC
The DNA here is from genome assembly GCF_014356525.2 of Nilaparvata lugens. Lineage (NCBI taxonomy): Eukaryota > Metazoa > Arthropoda > Insecta > Hemiptera > Delphacidae > Nilaparvata > Nilaparvata lugens. The sequence goes on along the minus strand of NC_052518.1, from coordinate 76,757,512 downwards.
ACCTTTGTTGCATATAGTTAACCTTAGTATTAATACAAATATTTTTCCAAATGCACTCAAGATTGCCAAAGTGATACCAATTTTTAAATCAGGACAAAATAACTTAACTTCTAACTATAGACCAATTTCTTTACTCTGCATTCTATCTAAAATACTTGAAAAATGTGTCAAAATACAACTCGCCGACTACCTCAAACAAGAAAAACTAATATCAGATTTACAGTTTGGTTTCAGACAAGATAGAAGCACATCTCATGCATTCTTTGAAATCACCAAATACATTGCCAAACAAATTGGGGGAGGGAGGCGTGTCCTGGTTACTTTTCTGGATCTAGCTAAAGCATTTGATTCCATAGATCGACAAAAGTTGATAAGGAAATTACAATACATTGGCGTTAGATCAACGGATTGGTTTATCAGCTACTTAGAAAACCGTTTGCAATACATGACTATAAATGGAATTAACAGTGATAAAACTGAAATCGACTATGGAGTTGATAAGGAAATTACAATACATTAGCGTTAGATCAACGGATTGGTTTATCAGCTACTTAGAAAACCGTTTGCAATACGTGACTATAAATGGAATTAACAGTGATAAAACTGAAATCGACTATGGAGTGGTGCAGGGAAGTAAACTGGGGCCACTTCTGTTCCTAATCTATATTAATAACCTGGAGAAAGTGGCAATTAGAGGAAAATTGTTCCTTTTTGCTGATGACACAGCGGTGGTGTCGTCCGGCTGCACATGGGATGAGGCTTACGAGCAGGTGGAGGATGATATGATCAGGGACAAGCGTTGGCTGGATCAGAACACCTTGACCCTGAATGTAGGAAAAACTAAACATCTACCCATATTTTCTAAACATGACAGTGATCCTGGTCCGCAACGCTTGGCTCTGCATTCCTGTGATGTACTGCGGTCGGTCGCCTGTGATTGCAGCGTAATTGAACGTGTTAATACCTACAAATATTTGGGGGTCACAATAGACCATAAATTATCATGGGCCCCGCACATTCAAACAGTAAGGCAAAAACTTAGAAAATTTATGTTCACCTTTTCACAGCTTGCAGGCGTGCTGACTGTGGGGCATTGCAGGTCTGTTTACTTTTCCTACGTGCAGTCTTTGCTTCAATACGGTGTGTTGGCGTGGGGTGGAGTCTCGGCGGCGTTGTTGCGGCTTCTTGCTGTCACTCAGAGAACCCTAATAAAAATAATTTTAAATAAACCCATGCGATACCCTACAGAACAACTTTTTTCCGAATTCCATGTCCTTAATATCAGACAAATATACATAAAAACCCTCCTCTCCTTTACCAAATCCTACAAAGTAGAAATATTTACTGAATCACCACACAATTACCAAACTAGACATAGATTAAATTTCAGATATGGTACTCCCAGAGCCACTTTAGCTCCAGCAAATAACACCCCATTTCACATTGTGCACCTCCTCTACCGAAATTTGCCTACATCAATCCAGGAGGCTGAGGGGCGCAGTGTACCTGTTTACAAAAGAAAAATAGTCCAATGGCTATTCAACATTGGTAGGGATGCTTCGGAGGCCCTTGTCAATTCATCCTACACCTAGGTTTTGTCTTGGATATTTGTCTACAGATATTTTTCATTTTGTTATAAGCCATTAGTTTTTCTGTGTTTCGTTATTTTTTCTTTTTCTCTCTCTCTTCTTGCTTGTGTTTAGTTTCTTGTTTTTGATGCAGCGCTCTATTAACTCTTTCGACCTTATAGCACCAACCCATATCAGTAATAGATTTAACCTATTTTATTTTCTACATTTGAAGTTATTGTTTAATTAAAGTTCATTTTTAGTAGTAAGGTATTGCTGCTTTAACGCACCAATCACAGAGCAGTATTTTAATTAGGGGGCGGAGCCTAATCCCCCAGGGGGGCTCTAAACCCCGCCCAAATCCCCCCGCACTCCGCACGGGAAAACTTCATTTTCTAACCCCTCACCTGGACCAGTTATCCCACCGATACTAAAACCGCCATTTTATTTCAAGTATTTATTTGAAAAAAACAAATTTATGGGTGTACCAATTGCAGAATCCCCCTCCAAGCAATCCCCCACACTTCGCAGACCCCCCCAGCCTAAACCAAATCTCCTCCTCCTACTGAAGACCACCATTTTTGTTCAAGTACTTATTTTTAAAAAATAAGTAGACACTTGCAAGACCCTCCTTCCAAACAAGTCCCCCGCCATCACCCCCTATGCCGCCGTCCGCCGCCGCCCGCCGCCCGAATATCGGCTATGTAATGTAAGTAGATTATTGGTTTTGTTCCTTGCTTCAGAAAGAGTGTATAACAAAAAGTTTGTAGTATTAATTCTTATCTATAGAAGGAGCATGTATTAAATTTTGTTTTTATAATGAATGAAACTCTGTTTACGCTAACCTGTTCTGGAGGAATGTTGTTTCATATACTAGTTCTGGAAAAATACTTTTGATTGTTTCTACTGTTGTATTTAAATTTTCCAAGCTTACCAATGTTGCTTTTTCAATGTTAAACTCTTTCCTTGATATAAAATTCGATTTCTCGCTATTACTGATAAATGCTGAATTCAATCTATCCTGAAAATCTCTGTTCTCATATACTAGTTCTGGAAAAATACTTTTGATTGCTTCTACTGTTGTATTTAAATTTTCCAAGCTTACCAATGTTGCTTTTTCAATGTTAAACTCTTTCCTTGATATAAAATTCGATTTCTCGCTATTACTGATAAATGCTGAATTCAATCTATCCTGAAAATCTCTGTTTTCATATACTAGTTCTGGAAAAATACTTTTGATTGTTTCTACTATTGTATTTAAATTTTCCAAGCTTACCAATGTTGCTTTTTCAATGTTAAACTCTTTCCTTGATATAAGATTTGATTTCTCATTATCAAACAAATCTCTTACAGCTGCTTTAAAGTTTAACTGAATATTTTTAATTTCCTTTTCTAGCAGATCTATTTTAGAATTACTTGTATTTATTATATTAGTTCTATACTGATTAACAGAATTCCTGTTATTAAGCATTCGTCCAAACTTATCAATACTCATTATTATAATCTTGCTTATATTATATATCCGAACTCACGTAGTTCCTCAACAATACTAGCGATCTCGACTTGATGACTATCATGACCTGTCTGTTGCGATCTCATCAACAAGTCTAACCTTGAAATAAGCTCATTTACATCATCTCAATAAATATAAGTACGGTTTGGATTCATGTTCTTAATAAAAGTTAAACCTTCACATTTCTTTAATCGCGAACTTTGTTATTGTGGTGTAGGAAACAGTAGTCTTTGAATTGATTTTGATTTCATACCATTTATACGTTTGAAATTCCCGCTAGAGGTAAGATGTGCGTCTGTAAACAATAATAGTCTTTTATATTTCTTGAAATCATTAGTTTTAATAAGGTTAATATCTGGTTTACTTTTAAATAGTAATTCTAGCAAACCTTGACTCAATTTAATTTTAAGCTGTACTGATTCTCTACTAACTAAATAATCATTATTGAATATTAATGGTATCTTTCTATCCATATAGTAAGAACTTGTATACTTATCAAATTATATTCCATACATTACTGATTTCCGTTTCAAATTATGAAACTACTTATCTAACATGATGCCTAATGGTGTTAATTTATGAGTAAAGCTACTCATAAATTGGTACTAATAGTTCATTTAATGAGATGCATCATTCTAAACCAGTTTCTAAACAAGAACGACAAACATATTCTCGTGCTGTTCAGTGTAATTTAGATAGTGAAGACACTTCGCAAACAGAGACGGAAAGCGACGAAAGATAATTTAGAAAGTAAACTTCGCGAACATTTAGATTGGTTTGATGTATGTGAAAATTCAATCAGTAAAGCTAAAAAAGAAAATCAAGATACAACGTTATTAGTGGAATTACTATCAGTTTTTTTATTAACAGTGAATATTAATGACATTAACGAGTATTTATGTTATTATAGACCGTTTAAATTAAATGTGAATAAACTATTAAAATTAGAAAATGCAGTATCAAATAATATTACGTCATCTATAAACAATGATGAAGTTCATTGACTGTTCATGAACATGTTTGTGCAGGTCTTCGTAGTGTACGTAGTGGGGGAAGAGTATTGAGGGAATGAAGTCAGTAACTTGAAATTGTTATTCATTCTACATTCAACATCGTACGTGTGTGAACGTGTTTTCAATCATGCAGGACACTCTATCTTTTGATTTGACAAAATTCAACCAAACATCATATGAGGATATTCCAATTGTTCAAATATATGATTTGAAACCTGATTTCAAATATCTGATACAAGAAGCGAGATTAGCACGAACAAAGTGTGGAGTTAGAATTGTAATGAGACTATATGAAATTAACAAGAAGAGCGGCGCATATTCATTTTAAGATGTTTATCTACCTGAGAAGTATTTATCAACATTGAATGCAGCAACTTTGGATGATTTTAACAGTAGAAAGTATGTAATGAAATGTGAACATAGAGAGGATAAACCATCTTTAATTCACTTGGAAATACAATAGTAAGAACTCAAAACTAACTTAAACTGGATTGATTTATTTTACTTAGAATTGATCAAACTCAGTGATGTAGGTCTGTCTCATAGTTAAACGTTAACAATTGATATTTCTATATTAGTCTAGATATTTAGTAAATATTTAGTCTACTATAGATAATCTATCAATATTTAGCTAGAGATGGAGATGAAGCACTTTAAAACTTCAACGCCTGCGCTTTTTACTGCATGGATAAAGTGAATATTCGAATTTAATTATATACTGGGTGTGGCAGAAAGGGTGGATGTTTTTAGAACAGATAGTATACTGATTTGGGTAGTCGGTTTGGGCCAGCTGAAGTGAACATGTGTTCGGTAGATCATACCATTTTTTCTAGTCATTGTTTAATCGGCATCATGGATTCGTGGAATGTGCAACATCGTGTGTTTACTTACGACAGTTTTGTGCGTAATAATGAGAGTATCATTACAGTTCAGCCTGTTTTGTCGTCATTTCAATCTTGCGATAAATGAAAATGTACCCCCTCGTAACACCATTTTATGTTGGGTAAAATCATTTCGTTCAGTAAAAACAGTAATGAATAAACAACCACCAGGGGCTCATCGCACTGTACGCACTCCACAAAATATGGAAAGAGTTCGGCAAGCCATACTCCGTACTCCTAATCGATCTGCTAGGAGACATTCTTCTGAACTGAACATCAGTGATCGGTCAGTAAGGCGTATTTTACATAAATATCTAGGATTTCATCCCTACAAAATGGCCATGGTTCAACAATTGAATCCTGGCGATTATGTAAAGTGGCTGAATTTTGCTCGAGAAATGGAGGCCATATTTAACCAAAATGAAAACATCAGTTTGTTTACAACAGATGAAGCACATTTTCATTTGAATGGTACCGTTAATCAGCAGAACTATCGTTATTGGTCAGATGAAAATCCAAACTTAATGCATGAGAGACCATTACACAGTCCCAAGGTGACAGTTTGGTGTGCTGTGAGCAGTATATTTGTTATTGGTCCATACTTTTTTGAAGACGACAATGGGACCACTGTAACTGTAACCTCAGAACGTTATAGACAGATGTTCACTGAATTCTTCCTTCCTGAATTAAGAAGGAAACGTATTCCTATCCGGCAAGTATGGTTTCAGCAGGACGGGGCGACAGCTCACACAGCAAGAAATTCAATGGGAGCAATTCGGGCTGTTTTTCATGGTCGCATCATTTCTCGGTTTGGTGACATTGATTGGCCTCCTCGTTCTCCAGACCTGTCCATGTGCGACTACTTCTTGTGGGGTTGCCTGAAGTCACGTGTTTACCAGCATAAACCACGTACACTTCAAGAACTAAAGGGAGCAATTCGTGAGGAAGTCGAACAAATTGGCAGGGCAATGTTAGAAAGAGTACAATCCAACTTCCGAGAGCGGCTTGTGAAGTGCATTGCTTAAAATGGCTGTCACCTGTCAGATATTGTTTTCAAACATTAATTTTCTAAAATTGTAAAATAATGTGAATATTGTTCTGTAAATAAATGTTTTTTTTATGCATAGGTAACGACGTATTACTTTTTTGAAAACCGTTCATCCTTTCTGCCGCACCTTGTACTATCAAATTATATTCATATTCATTTTTATCCTACAGTCAGGTGGAAAGTAAAGCATATATAAAAGAAAGTAAGCTGTATTTTACTCAGTCTTTACTCAAAAAAATAAATAACTGATCTAACAACTACATCAATAATAGTAAAACGATTGTATGTAGTAACAGAAGCAACAAAGATTTAATAAGTAGAGCTGAAATGCTGCTGCTGCTGCTGCTCTCTAATTTCTGATCTAACTCAGTGATGTAGGCCTGTCTCATAGTTAAATGTTAACAATTGATATTTCTATATTAGTCTAGATATTTAGTAAATATTTAGTCTACTATAGATAATCTATCAATATTTAGCTAGAGATGGAGATGAAGCACTTAAAAACTTCAACGCCTGCGCTTTTTACTGCATGGATAAAGTGAATATTCGAATTTAATTATATACTATCAAATTATATTCATTTTCATCCTACAGTCAGGTGGAAATAGAAGCATATATAAAAGAAAGTAAGCTGTATCTGCCCCCTAATTAAAATACTGCTCTGTGATTGGTGCGTTAAAGCAGCAATACCTTACTACTATTTTTTGTTTAGAAAAAAAGTAAAATTTAAAAGTTTTTCAAGAAATAATTTCGATTATCCTGTATTTATTAAGGCTTTTCTAGATAGGAATTCTTTCCCCACACACGGATTTATAGTCTAAGTGGGGAAATATATTTCCTGGAATTGTTTTGTATAACTATTATTGTTATTAGTTATTTTGTATAACTGATATGTATATGATTTTTTGAGGAAATAAATTGAATTGAATTGAATTGAATTGAATTAACATATGGTATGTACATTTCAATAAATTAAAATATATTCATGTCTTATAGATGAAATTTCAACATTAATTCTGAAAAATCTAGATGGAAAATTGAAATTAGGGCTTTGAGGTGCATGAGATTGATATATTTAGAATCTATGTGCAAAATTTGGAGATCTAAATCATTCCCGTTTTTTTTGGTATGCAATCCACAAGTTAACATGTTTTGATGCGAACAAACACAACCCTAGTCTCTCTTATTATGTAGATTACTACTATTTGAACTTGTGAAGATTCAAACTCGGTGAGATAAACTCTAGACATTGAGCTGTGATATTAGGCTAATATCATCTTAATAATGCTTCATTTTCGAACAGGAATACTAGCTTCAATGGGTATAGGAAGAAGAGGAGCTGGTGGAGGAGGAGACTGTTTAAATGGTAGCAGTGGCAGTACACCTCAGGAGGACACCAGCAGTTGTGCAGATGCCAACCCAAGCTCCACCAATAAAGTCCACCTACTCTTTGGTCACGGAGTATGCAAATGGCCCGGCTGTGAAACCGTCTGTGATGATATACAAGCATTTTTCAAGTTAGTAACTACATTTTTCTCAAAATTCAAGCTGATATGAGCTTCCTCATCAGCTTCAGTACTAATATATCAATAATCTACCACTGACAAAAATAAATAAATGTTTTATTGTAGTAGCAAGTGAGAACATCAAAATGCATTACAACGTCAAATGTTAACAACAAAAGTAAACACATAACAGATAAATACAACAAATAAAACTATCAGATACTATATAAATAATTATAACTAATTCTATACCCAGAAACTGTTCCCTGATCTCAATATAATAATCATGTAATAAGGCTATTGCACTTCCTGATTTATTTGGAAAAATGCATTGATTATATAAATACAATTCTTTGACAAAATTGCCTTTAATTTTTTTTCAAATAATTTTGTAAATTCCAGGTTCCTGATAGAAGGAGGTAGAAAATTGAATAATTCTATCGCTGTATAGATAAAATTTTTCCGTGTCCTGGTCTAATTGAATCTGATCAAACCCAAAGTACCTACTCTTATTTATTGTTCTATATGAGTGATGTGAACTCAACGCATCATGTGAATTAATATTCCCTTTTTGTACAGTAGGCTCTGGAAAATAAATAATGCAGGTACCGTCATCACACCAAGATGAACAAACCCCTCTCTACAATGAGCTCGGATGGGAGTCCACAAATCAGTCTGATACATGCTTTTTGCATTCTCAGTAGCCTTACACTTGAGGACTTGGGCTCAACTCACACTTACGCGACTGAAGTCGAGAAGAGACTCGACTCAGTCGAGAGCATGTGTTTTCAAATGGTGACACTCAGACCAGTCGACTCATTTGAAAACACATGCTTTGCTTGCTTTGCTTTGCTAGCTTGCACATAAACAAGAGTCGAGTCTCTTCTCGACCTGCGTCGCGTAAGTGTGAGTTGAGCCTTATAACCCCAGAGTAATGTCCCTCGACTCAAATGACTTTAGATGAATGCAAAATAGACCGTTCTCAGTACCTTGGAACTCACACAAATTCTCAATCTGCGTATCAGGAATATGTCTTTACTCTCTTTTTAATTTCATGTCTACAACGTTTTACCAAAAAAATGACTTGATTCTTTCACTCAATATAGACTACTCAAAGTATTCCTTCATGTCAGAAAGATAATTTCACTACTACAATATTATCACAATGATTATGTGTATGCTTCTTCAAACAATTCAACATCGTCTTCTCATTCATCACAAGGTAGTCTTTAGATTAATGAGAGAAATGAGTGTTTATTATTTATTGCATGATATGAATATGAACCGAACAAATTTGTTAAGAAATATGTACAACAATGATAATTGAACAAGAAAATCATATGACATGGAACCCCAGTAGAACTTGACCGGCAGCAATAGATGTAGTAGGGATTCAAAGATATACAGAGTGTTTCAGAAGTAGTGTCGAACATTTTAGGGTATTGATCCTGGATGATAAGAGACTACAAATGTCGTATTTGAAGTGTCCAAAACTTACACCTATCCTTACAGCTGTCATTTTGTTTTTCCATTTTTTTATCGACGAAATGTTGTATTAATCTGGAATTTGGCATATGAATATTTATGCTATAAATACTCAACTTTAAAAAATTAAATAAACAATTTCCGATGTAAATTCTCATAACGGCGGCCATTTTAAATTTCTGATAGCAAATTTCACGAAACCCGTACACTTTACTGGAAATTTACAAGAGACAAAAAAGTTAGCAAATTTAATTAAAATTTCAAGGATAACTCATTTATCAAGAAATTGAATCTTCCCGTACTGCATGCATGACCACTTTTGTTCATGAATTTTCAAGTACATCATACAGAAAAAATTACAATGATCAAGAGAGAACAAAAAACATCCCTTCAAATTTCATCAGTTCGAAAGAGATCCTCCATGAATTTTCAAGTACATCGTACAAAAATTGACAATGATCGAGAGAAAAAAACATCATTTCCATTATCTTATGAAGAACATTGTAAAAGTAGTGTAGGTGAGATTCAAGATGAAACATTCTGTTCAATCAAGATCAAAAATCCAATTTCATTTTCACCTGTAGTACATTTTTTATCATTTGTCAATGAATAAGTCATATTTCTCAATATTGTGGAAGGTTATCATTCTATGATATTCTACATAATTGAAGTAGATTGTATTAGAATGAATTTTGCAGGCACTTGAATAAGGAGCACAACCTAGATGATAGATCAACGGCACAAGCTAGAGTGCAGATGCAAGTTGTCTCGCAACTCGAACTTCAACTGCAGAAGGAGCGGGATCGACTACAAGCCATGATGCTACATCTCCACATGTCCAAGCAACAGAGTAACGTTGCTGCCATTGAACATGACAAGGATCCATCTAAAGTAATCCATTCTTATCATGGTTACATTGTAATGATCTAATTGTAACTTAATATTCTCATATATTGTAGTTGTGGCTTTGCTTTATACATTATTGTGTTTGCTCAATTTGAAAAAAGGCAGTTCATATCAGCATATGAACTAACTTTTTGTCAAAGTGAATATCATATTTATATACTATATTTATATATTTACATACTTTATATTGATATATTTATTTATTCAGTCAGTCATCCAGTCATGCCACGGTTGGCAGGACTGGTCTGCCGGTGATGGTTTGTGGTGAAGTTACTCTCAATTTTCTCTTGTAATAAATAATTATTTCTTACCTGCTGTGTTCCGAGTTAAGTGCTAGTGTGGTGCGAGAGTGTGGTTAATTTGGAAAGGTATTAATTTTCTCTCCTGCTCACTCTTGAATCTTAAAGTGATTCGCTAATTAATTTTGCTAATCATAACCTCAATTCATACTATCCAATAACAAGAATTCTATTTTCAACAATCCTCTGCGCGGGAAAAGAGCCTGCTGTTTCTGTTTCTACTGATAACAGCTCTGAACTTTCAACATCTGTAAACTCCACTGATATAGTCAGCCGAGCTCATAAACAATTATAATCAGTTAGAGTGATAAATAACTACGATTTCATTTCTTCTCAATTCATTCGTCTCCCTATCTTATATCAATTTAGGAAATTATATCAATCCCAGTAGGATATACCTTTTAAACCTCTTATCAGGAGCTTCCTTTCACCTCGCCGTGCTCGCTCTCTCGGCGATCTTCGTTTCCCCTCCTCCCCGTTCTCCTCTGATCGCTGCGTCCTCTCCAAAAATATAAAAATCCAATTTTCTTCTATATTTATTGGAGTAAATCTTACTCTTTTGTAAACTTGAATTACAATAATAACTTCTGAACATTCATAATACAAATATTATTCTCATTTGGCGAATTAATTAATAACAAAATCAATGCACTTGTATTTCATCTACAACCGATGTGATTACCAGCCAGAGATTTCTATGAGCAGTGATTGTGGGATAGACTACCAGTTAGACAACTACTTATCTACCTGTTGATTCCATGTGCTACGCTTATCGCTCTAAATACAGATTTGGATTCTTCGCACTTGTTACCTGAATCTGAACTATATTGAACTTTAAACGATTACTTTTAATTGTCTTTCATCTATCCTAAATCTCATAACATCACACATGTTGTTTTTCAGCTTTTATCTTTCTTTTCCGGACAGATCTCTTTCTTTCTTTTGAGCTGTATTTGTGATTCTTAACATTTGTCATATCTTATGTATTACAATGGCGTTCTTTTATTTTGAATAAGATCTTTTGTTTCCATAAACTTAAAATTGTGAATTGGTGAATTCTAGGATGTCCAGCTTGAAAATAACGCAAACCTCTAAGGGTAATCCAAAACTTCTTTACGATGGCTTCTCTTATAGAAAAGGTAGGGAAATGGCCACAGGGCTGCAGGTCTCATGGAGATGTTTGTTCAAAAATTGTAATGCTTCCCTAAAAACTAATGCTAGCATCGATAAAATCACTAGCAAAGTATTAGCAAAACATAATCATCCCTCAGTTACTCATCAGACATCCTTTAATGTGGAGGATGAGAATGATGAGCAAAGCTCTTGTTTAAAAGAAACGATCAATCAATCACCTACGCCATCATTAACAGAAAGCTCAATATATGAGCCTGAAGGAAATAATACAGGGTTTTGTTCCACACCGGTGCAAGTTCTTGAACAGGAGAAATCCAATGTCAACGAGTTGTCTTCTTCACTGGTCGTACATACAGACGATGGTAACCAGGATTGTGAAAACGCCGCTCTTAGAGACGAACTTAAGAAGCTAAGAACAGAATGGGAGGCGGCAGTTAATAGGTCAATCGAGAACGATATTAAGTTATTGAATCTTGCCGATAAATCTACCGCGGAGACTGGCGTCCAGACTGAGACAGAGAGCAGGATTGCTGACACAAATGAACCTGTAAATTGTTTATCAGGAGAGGAGGCTCCATCGGAGGCTGAGCAGCAAGTGGAGGCTGTCCCCTATGAAATTATACAGGATTTGAAGGAAACTATTAACAAACTCAAAGAGGATAATAAAACTTTTACAGAAAAAATTCTACTGATGTCTACTTCAATAGAAGCTCTTGAGGCTGACAACTTGTTGCTCAGAAATGAGAAAGTTTTAGAGAGGATAGAGACTGACAAATGGAGAGCTAGGTATGACGAGTTGTACATTAAATCAAGTGATAATCTCATGAATGATTCGTCGAGCATTGGAAACAACAGAGGAGGAGCTACTCCAGCTCCTGGGAGTCTCTCCAGTTCTTTTGCGACTTCTAGGAAGGGATGTGAGGTGTTGACTGAGTGTGAAGAAGCGGACGAGGCGCAGCTCCATATGATTAGTATCTCGCAAAATAGAAGAAGTTTATTCAATGTGTCAAACTCACGTCCGGATCAGGCCAAAGTTCATCGTCTTGTGAAAAACCGGGTTAGAGACTTCAAAAATTCAAGTTTCTTGTCTCACAAAACTACGTCACCCCCAGTAGCAATTAGAAACAGCTCAAGTCAAATAAATTTCGAGAAAATAACAATATTTGCGGACAGTCATGGTAAAAATATAGTGAATCTCACGGCAAAAAGAGTAGACTGTAAGGTGACAGGAATTATAAAACCAGGTGCTAAATTCGAAGATGTTGCTTCAAGCTGTGAGCATGAGAGCAAAAATATGTCAGATCGCGACTTGGTCGTCCTGATGGGAGGAGGAAATGATATTGAAAAATTTGGTGCAAAAAAATTTCTAAGTTCTTTAAAAAAATGTTTATATGACCTGTCGCATGTGAATATCATACTCATGAATGTGCCTCGTAGATATGATCTTCCAATTTCTTCTAACATTCATCATCAAATAGAGAGAACAAACTTAGAGATAGCTAGAATTTGTCGACAATTCAAAAATGTTAGGCTTTTAGATATTAGTAACATAGGTCGGCGTTTCCATACACGACACGGGCTACACCTCAACTCGCTGGGAAAGCGCTACATATCTGATTTTATAAGTGGAGCATCCATGCAGGCAATCAATGAAGTGGAAGATTCAATACCTTTAAACTTGAAATAAACGACAAGGCTTCGCTGAAAGCTGCCTCTTTTAGACAAGCAACTGAAACTGTTCTAAATGATGAGGCCTCACTTGTTATGGATGGCGGCAAGTATCAGTTATCAATAAACGACAATCAATTGAACATAGAGCTTGATTTTGACGATAACACTTCGTTGACAACAGACAGGAATGACTCAGAGTGGATTTTACTGGTTCAGAATAAAGAATTGAGAAACAGCTCTACCATGAATCTTTTTCTTATTAATATCTGTTCAATGCGGAACAAAGTAAACCAGATAGAGCTGATAGCTGAAAGTAGACAAATTGACATCCTCTGCATAAACGAGCATTGGCTACATGAAGATGAAGTATCATTTTATGTGCCCACTGGTTTTACATTGGCCGACTCATATTGTAGGAATACAAAAACGCATGGTGGCTTATCTATTTTGATTAGAGACTCATTGAGATTCAAGAGAATGGACGTATCAGATTTCACATCAGACAGCCTCTTTGAATTGTCTGCCATTAAATTATTGCCAGTGAATTGTATTATCCTATGTCTGTATAGAGCACCAGACTCCAATGTTAAGGATTTCCTTGTCAAGCTGGAGGAGCTACTAATATATATTACTTCTAAACCATATTCGTATGTTGTCTTAGCTGGTGATTTCAACATGAACATTAACATATCTGACTATGAGAAGACAGACGTGAAGCAATTTATAAATGTTCTAAGATCGTTTGATTTGTATAGCATGCACTCTCATCCAACAAGAGGTCATGCTTGTATAGATAATATTTTTTCTAACATTGATACTAATTCATATGATTGTGAAATCTATAAGCAAGACCTTGTATCAGATCATGCCGGAGTTTTGGTTCATATTCGTCAAGATAATTTTCTTCTCAAAGGGCCTAACCGACAGGATGACGAAAACAACTGTTGTTTAATAAGAGTAGTGTCTCCTAGTAGGTTATACAACCTAGGTCAATTCCTTTCAAGTCTGGACTGGTCACAGATATTCTATGTATGGGAAGTGAACGAGGTAGTACAAAAATTTATGAATATACTGTCTCAATACCTGACGACGTTTTGCCCTATGAAAACCCACAAAAATAGAGCCAAGGACTCAAACATGCATGTTAATAGTTGGTACACTCCTGAACTCAAGACCATGAAGAACCACCTGTTAGTCTTGTATAAAATTTGGAAGATCCGAGGTGCCAATGAAGACAAAGAGAGATTCAAAAATTTCAAAAAACTTTACACTGAAGCGATTGCTAGGGCAAAGTTGTCACTCAACGACAAGCTGTTGACAGAATCTAACAATAAATGTAAAACAGCATGGAAAATCATCAACAATGAATCTAAACACAAGAATAAGTCATCAACTACAATCAACATTCCTCCTGAGAAACTGAATGATTTTTTTCTTAGTGCAGGAGTTCATGCTCAGGATATGTCTATCTCTACATCAGTTACAATGGAAGATATGCTGGAAAAATGTAATCTCATCAATTTAAAAAATGTGGCTGCACCAAGATTTGCATGGAAAGAGGTTGACATTGAAACGGTGAAGTCCATAGTGGGAAATCTCAGTTCCTCAAGAAGTGAGGATACCTTTGGTCTTTCAAATTATACGGTGAAGAACATTATCGATTCGATTCTCCGTCCACTGACATGTGTAATTAATTTGATTATGATACTTGGAGCTTTTCCTGAATGCTTGAAAATGTCGATAATAAATCCAATCTATAAAAAAGGTGAAAAGGAACTGCCAGAAAGCTACAGACCAATAGCAATAGTCTCGATCGTAGGTAAAATCATTGAGGCATGTCTACTGAAACAGCTGTATGAGTACTTTGTAGAAAATAATTTGCTCAACCCCAATCAATTTGGATTTAGACCAAATCATTCAACAACTATGGCGATTGAAAAGGTTGTCAACTACATTCTTGAGAGCTTTGAAAGCCAATGTATGGTTGCTGGTGATCTACTGGACCTGAGTCGTGCGTTTGACTCCATGTCACATTCAATATTGTTTGAAAAGTTGAGATACTATGGTATTGAAGGTAGCGAGCTGACTCTGATTCAAAGCTTCTTGAGCAATAGACAACAGGTGGTAAAAGTGAATAATAAACTATCTAGCCCAAAAGCCGTGAAAACAGGCGTCCCTCAAGGGTCTGTTTTGGGGCCGTTTTTATTTCTAGTGTTCGTGAATGATTTCAGTTGTAATATACCATGCTTTTCAATATTGTATGCCGACGACACTACAATTCTCAATTCTGGTGCGAATGCGGAAAATCTTATTCATGACCTTGACGTTTCAACAAAAAAATCAAAAATATGGTACAATGCCAACAGCCTCCGTCTTAATGAGACCAAAACTGAGAGGATATTATTTTCCTTGAAGAGCAGAATAGATCCTAGCCTAAAAAACTACACGAAGCCGGTCAAATTGCTGGGCTTAATGCTGGACAGTAAGCTATGCTGGGAAGACCATATCGAGTTTCTTAGTAAAAACTATCAAGAGTCACCTTTCTTCTATGTAAACTTAAACTATCAGTCAGCCCTGGAGTTTTGATGATGGCATACTACGGTCTCTTCCATTCACATTTAAATTATGGTCTCCGTTTATGGGGCAACTGCTCTTCTGCCAGCAGAGTGTTTCTATGGCAGAAAAAAGCCATAAGATGCATTGCAGGACTCAAATTCAACGAGTCATGTAGAGATGCTTTCAAGAAACTTAGCGTCCCAACCCTTGCTAGTATGTATATTTATGTAAATCTAATTTACATGAAGGAAAATGAAGATAACTTTATGAAACAGCAAGAAAATCATGATCACAACACAAGAAATAAATTTGACTTGATAAAACCTTCTATAAGGCTGCACAAGACTTATAAAAGCCATAAATACCAGCAGGTTATTCTTTTCAATAAACTTCCCTTAACATTTAGAAGTCTTCCAAGCAGCAAATTCAAGAGAATAGTAAAAGAACTGCTGAGACGTAACGCATTCTATACAATAGAGGAATATCTCGATAGTCAAATATTGCAATGTTAAATTTACACATGCTAACTTTAAAATGAGAATGAACTACTCACCTTGTTTTGCCTGCTTGTACGGAATAACTTATTGTCGCGACTAATTTAAGACATTTTCTCATGGCATGACTGTACCTATTATAGCCTATTTATTTTTTATTTGTAGTTTTTAACTTGACACGATCCATATATATTATGTTATATTTGTTGATCAATAAACAATTCTATTCTATTCTATTATTCATAGACAATAAAAACAGCAACCTTTAAAATAAATAGAATATATTACACCTTCCATCAGCTAACTTAATCTAGGGCCAATCAGAGCATTTCAAAGTAAAATCACTTCACTTATATTGGCTGCTTTATTGAAATTAATGAAAACAAAATAAAACATGTATTACCCTTTTTATTCATAACATTTTTAACTTGAAAATGGCTAAATTAGGCCGAAACTAGTCGTTGAAATGTTTTGAATGAAAAGGGTACTACGTTTTATATTGTTTTGATTAATTTCAATCTATAGTATTATATTGAATAATTTAGCCAAAAAACAATGTTCAAAGAATTCCAACCCATAGTCCAGTTAATATAGACATAAAAAAGGGGGGTGTGCTTGCAATTTATATTGTAGTTCTGATTTTTAAATATATTATTTGGGTACATAAGAGAAGACCAGAACCAATTTCTTCATGCAAAGTTTCCTTGTGCTAGATACAGGATAGCCCAAAATCCTGGTATTTTCGGCTCATTTTCCAGTTTTCAGCTATTTCTGCCAAATCTCGTGATCGGACAGAAAAATTTGCTCCAGCCTTTTTTTAGATTATAAAATTCTGAATAAAATGAGATCATTCGGAACTATCTATCTCCAATGTGTACTGAGTTATGATTTTTCAAAAATGAGTGAAATTTGAAGAAAAAATCAATTTTGATGAATTTTAGTTCTTGATCAACAATATCTTGATTGTTACCATTTAGATGTATGATTCAGAATCACTCTGGGCGTATATTTTTGTGCTCTACAATCACTTTCATCTTTCACGTTTATCTCAGAAACACATCTATTTTGTAACAAAATTCCAATTGGAAACCATCATGGAGCAATATTATGCAATCAAGTACGAAATACTACTTCTTTAGAACTTCGAAAAAAACATGAAAGCTACAATATGATTCATTTCAGCATTGATGAGAAGAGTCACTTTAGACAAAAATGGTAATACTGTATTCTGTTCATTGAAGCTTCATGCTTATCCATGCATCTCCCATTGACTAAATTTTTTTTAAACATGATGTAAATATTTCAATATACTTCCACTTCTATATGTAGTAAAACAACATTTATTTTATATATAACAGCTTTGCTATCAATTCTAAAACCAATATAACTGGACATATTTTTTATGAGACTCACGTGAATAATAATTTTGAGAAATGTGTCAAATCTACTGTTGTGGGGCTCACTTTAAACTGTCAGCTTTGATTTTGATTACATGGGACTCATTGACGTCTTTCTACTAGGAATGCAAACAGTAATGGAAGCGGTTGTCTGTGTAGTCACGATGATAAGCTATCGATTAGATTAGTCAAGATTCATGCACCTGCCACTCCCTTTGAAAGGGTAGCCACTTGTAGAGCCAACTCCTGTCAATATCATCCGTGACTCATGAGTTTAAGAATCGCTTCCTATTGGTCAGAAACCCACCATGCTATACTCCCACTCATCTCTTATCATCATCCGTCCCATTACACCCCCCCATTACCCACACAAAAGTCTGGAGCTCACCGTGGAGCTTCACTGTGGGTATCATCCTCAACAAAAAAAAAGTTAGAAGTGAATCTCACAATAGGAAGATCTAGCAGAGAAATTTGTAGAGGTATCAAATTATTTGTTTCTGATTTGAATTCTAGGCTCTATGTTTATCGAAGTTGAGTTCACCTCCACCTCCAGCTTACCTCACACAAGGTCAGTCTTGTCTATCAGCGAATAACTCGATAGCCCAAGGCGGTACCCCAGGTCCTGGACCTGGACCTGGAACTGGACCTGGACCTGGGCCTGGACCATTGCCAGGTTCAGTCAGATCACCCGTGTCTTCCCTTCGTCCATCAACACCTAGCCTCACCGTTCCTTCAAAACGAAGAATATGTGAGAAGTCAGCATTATCATTGGCTGGAGGTAAAAATATCCTTTTCTTCAGATCTAGTATAAGCTTCTCATCAATAAAACAGTCCGGCCGCAAATGTCATGAATAAGGCACTCCGTGGTCATTTTTCAGTAACAGCCGTGGAAGATGACTCAATTTCTTCATTAGGTCTAGCATAATAAGGATCGTGATGATGATAAGTCTAAATCACAAGCAAACATCTCGAAAACAAGATGGCTGCCAACATTTTCAGGATTTTGCTATATTGCTTGTATTTCAATAACCGTTGAAGATATTTAACCGTTCTTTATACAAAAATATTTCAAAAATCTTCCTCTACAATTTTTGTGCTATTGAATTTTCGTTTAAAACGAAGATTTTTTTAGTTATAGCCTTCAAAAGCCCGAAAAAACTTTTTCCCTTTATTTGCTCAAATTTCATTCCATTATGCACCATAGTAAAAGTTGGTGTAATTGGATAAATCTTTCGGATATTGTCGTATGATTATTTTTGAGCTTCCAGATGACTGAATTGATCCGATATCCTCGACATTATTAGAATTACAGACGATTTCTTGAAGATCGACATATTTTTCCGCCATCTTGTTTTTTTTCATGATGACAAACATTTTTGAGATTGCCATCATGGATATTCTCTTTCTACACATCATTATAAAGAGATTGATATCATTCTCAAGTCTGTACCTTCAAGGAGTCATGAGTTACACGGTTTTCTAATTGTTGGGATTGGCATTTGGTGGAAAAAGTGTGTTTTCCGCTGCAAACGGTACTTTTTACTCTTTTTCCGATGAAGCTCCAGCCGTAAAATATGGACTTACAGCCTCCAACCAGATGTCATTTTGAAGCTTTGGAAATATTCTAGAAAACTGAGCCAATAATACTAGTGTTTATCTATTGCGAATACATATACAGGTTGGAAAGTGAAATATTGTCCCCGAACAATGTATGTTTCAAGTTTTTGAAGTTGAATAAATAATGAGATTATTCTCTCGAACATCATTGTTTGATTAATTCTAAACACCTTGGTGGTAAAACCAATCCGATATCTCTCACAATAAATGAATAACAAGTGATATAAAAATTTCTGTCAATAATGACCGCCATCTTGTATTTTTCAATGTTGTCGAATATTTTCTTGTTTCCATAATCAATATTCTTATTCATCTTGTTGTAACGGAGAGATTGAGACCATTTGCAAGTCTCTATCTTAATGTAGTCATTGAAAAATCGATTTTATAGTTCTAGCTTGTTACCTCATGGGTATGGAAAAACGCACCAGATATCATGCAGGGTTTTCTTTAGAGGGCGCTGGAGAACTCATTTTTTGACATACAGCGCATGAAGATAAATCGTTTCAAAGTTGAAAAAACGCTTTAAATTTCATTGATTTAAAATTTCTCTGTATTTCTTGCACAAAAAAATTTATAATGGAATGGAATTTGAACAAATTTAGAAAAAAAGTTTTTTGGGCTTTTGAAGGTTATAACTAAAAAAATATGCGTTTTAAATTTCCGTTTAGACGAAAATTTTTATAGAACAAAAATTGTAGATTGATTGATTGATTGATTGAGTACTTTATTTATGTAGATTACAATGTATACTGGCTTATACACTTATATACAATAGCTTACAATACAGCAAAATTATAGATGAATTTACATAATATAGACTAGGAAAATAACTATAGAACTGTATATGATATGAAAAAGCAATTTGTAATATAATAACTATAGATAATAATCATATTGTTATGCATCTACATAGATTGGCGGAGCTTTGGACATATCAATGTCCATTCTTTGGGAAGAATAATAAAAATATCCTCCCCACTAACTCTCTACCAAAACGTTAATTTCGTTATTTAAACTAAGGATTTATTTATTAATGGAAATATTGTAAAAGTTTTAATCAATATGAATATTGAAGAGAAAAAAAAACAGAAAATTGATAAAGTAAAATAATTATATAGGTAGATAAGATCAAATAATTGATTAATAAAATGAAGTAGGATGAAAGTAGATCAGGGTTATCAAATTTCAGTAATATACAGCAGTATGCAGTGGATAATTGAAATAACATGAGTTTATATATATATATATATATATATATATATATATATATTATATATATATATATATATATAATATATATATATATAATATATATATATATACAATTCGTTCTATAACATGGTTTAAAGGTTTATATTGGTGGAATGGGTGAGGGATGGTTGTCATGTGATCGTTCTAGGGCCGGACAGTTTCAGTCATTTGCTCCAAAATATGTTTTTTTAAAGTCAGGTTGAAGCTCGCTCGGCTCTCGATAGACCTGATAGAAACAGGAAGTGTATTCCATGCACGACAGGCACTGACTAAGAAGGATTTTGTGAAAATAGTAGTTCGATGATTGGGTATCCTTAAAGTACTTTCTCCGGTTCTAGTATGTGAAGCATCTATCCTCCTACCTTCAGAGACAAATTTGAAATCATCTTTAAAATAGTTCGGATTACCGTATTTCAAGATATCTCTAACAAGCATGACTATTCGAAAAAGCCTCTGATCGGGAAGCTTCAATGTTGAACTAGCAATGTGGGCTGGGGTGATATGATCATGGCGTTGGAGAGAGTAGACGAAACGTAGACAATAATTTTGGCAACGCTGTAGTTTATCATTCAGAGTGACTTGCATATCGTTAAGAACAGAATTACAATACATTAAATGTGGGAAGATGAGAGATTGAACCAATAATAATTTAATGTTTCTAGGGAGGATATCGTGCATTTTCTTCAATGCATGCATGGCTGAGAATACCTTTTTACAAGTTTTGTTCACTTGTTCTGACCAGTCAAGAGTATTATTCATAATAATGCCTAAATTTTTAACTGAGCTACAGTAAGGAATGTCATTACCGTCTACACTAATTTTGTGAATCGATTCAAGGTCAATATTGTTTATAAGACGAGAATATCCAATTATAATGGGTTGTGTTTTGATGGGATTAAGCTTAAGGCCATTTTTCTTTGTCCATTCCACTATCGAATTGATATCCTGATTCATTATTCCAACTGTTTCATTAATTTTTGTTATGGGACAGCTTAAATAGATTTGAAGGTCGTCTGCATAAGTATGGAAACTGGAGAATTTGATAATGGAAGAAAGGTCATTAGCATACAAAGTGAAGAGGAGAGGGCCTAAAATTGAACCTTGTGGTACTCCATGCATAACGTTTTTCCAAGTTGACTTTTTGTCACCGACAGATACACATTGTTTCCTACCTAATAGATAGGATTTAAACCAAACTAACGAGTTGCGACTGAAACCAAGAATAGCCAACTTATTCAGAAGGACTGTATGATCAACAGTATCGAATGCTTTAGAAAAATCAAATAGGGTGAGGATGGTGCATTTTCTTTGGTCCATAGCTAACCTTATATCATCAGTGACACGAAGCAGAGCTGTCTCAGTTGAATGGAATTTTCTAAAGCCTGATTGAAAGTTATGAAGCTTACTATTGTTGTCTAGAAATTTTACAACTTGAGCATGAATGAGTCTTTCTAGCACTTTGGACAATGCAGGTAAAATACTGATTGGTCTAAAATCCTCAACTTTATTGGGTGATGGAACTTTATTTAGAGGGCGAACCAGAGCAAACTTCCAGTTTTCAGAGAAAATGCCTTCTTCAAGTGACTTGTTGAAAATGTATGTAATGGTTGGTAAAACAGCAAATAACATATTCTTGATAAATTTAATAGGAATTTTGTCTACACCCGTAGCATTACTATGAATACGTTGAATTGCTCTGAAAGTGTCTTCTTCTGAGATTGGATGGAAATGAAATTGATCAGTGATTGGTAAATCTAAGTTTGTAACCTGCTCTTCAAGATCATTTATATGATTAGCAATGACAACTTCGTCGCGTTGGTTAGAGTGTGAAACGAAATGGTCATTTATATTATTCAATGGTAAGTCAATTTGTGGATTCGATTTCTGTTTGCCAAGCCCGAATTCTTTTATTCCCTGCCAAAGTGATTTAGAGTCTTGTCTATTGTTTGTCATAAACGAATTCAAGTACCTAATCTTTGAGTTCCGTAATTCCTGTTTAACCCTATTTCTAAGGCTCCTATACTCTATCAAACTGTCCAAGTCAAATGTCTTTTTAAATTTTCTATGTGCTTTGTCTCTACGTCCCATCATCTTAAGTATGTCTTCAGTCATCCACGGTACTCGTCGTTTTCTATTAATCCTCCTTGTCACATAAGGTGCATGTTTGTCATACAAAGTCAAAGTCCAATTCTCGAAAGTCTTGACAATGTCATCAACTGAGGGTAATGCTTCAATTTGATGCCATGGAGTCTGAGCCACATCAGTCAGGAAGGCAGCTTCATCAAAGTTTTTGAAGTCTCTATAAGTGATAATTTTCTGTTCTGGCTTGGGTATCTTATGGGAAAGTACACAGTAGATCAAATCATGTCTAGAAATAGCTGGGACTGAGATTTGGCCTGCTTGAACAACCTCATCGGGATCACTAACAATGAGAAGGTCAATGAGTGTGTCTGATTCATTAGTATGATGAGTTGGATCAAGGGGTAAAATAGTCATGTTTAAGCATTGGAAAATTGTAGTCAGTTGAAAGTAGTCAAAGTTACGATTCGTCATGTTCAAGTCGGTGTTCATATCCCCCATAACTAGTATACGGTTATAACAAGGCATAAGAGAAAGCAAGGCATTTTCGGAATCTGTGAAATTACCTATTTTTGGTGGGCGATAACAGATACCAACGAGTAATTTATCATTACTAGATAAGGATAATTCAAGTAGCAAAAACTCTGGTCTGGAACAATACTCTTGTTCAGATGTGATTAAAACTTTTGTTTTGATACCATCTTTCACAAAAATTGCTACACCCCCACAAGCTTTATTTAATCTATCATTCCGGAAAAGATTATATCCAGGCAATGCAACAAAATTTGATGTAATACTAGGCTTCAAAAATGATTCGGAAATTCCGATTATATTGAAGTCCTGAAAACGGAAGATTGCTCTGAGTTCATCAATGTGGCAACTGAGGGATTGTACGTTAAGGTGAGCAGCCTTGAAAAGTTTTTTGAAAGAGTGGAGCTTATTTGCTAGAAACATACCTGCGTCATTATTACTATTATTGAAATAATCATACCTACTTGAGGGCGAGCGAGCTGACGTGTCAGTAAGAGGCATCATGGAAGCAGCAGACCAATCGTGAACCGACCTCAGAACGACACATGACGGGGGAAATGGGGATGAAACTGATAAAACTTAACCTAAATGAAAAAGTCTCTTGATTCGAGTGCATTCAGTATGCCTTGACAGTTCGGCTCCCTTCACTATTTAAAGCACTAGTTCAGAAATTCACTAAACACAATAAGATGTAGATGTGTGGAGTTTCGGTGATGAATAATCCTAATGGTGAATAAGATGAAGATTGAGGAAGAACTGGTAGTGGGAGATCTGGTCCAAGTGGAGATAGAGCGAGTAGGTATCCAGTAGTGGAAGAATCGGGTCCAAGTGGAGGTAGAGCGAGAAGGAATCCAGTAGTGGAAGATCGTGTTCATGGTGGAGATAGAGCGAAATGGGATCCAGTAAAAACTGAAAAAGAGAAGAAGAAGCCAGCAGAAAAACGAAAAATCTTTGAAGAAGGTTATCAATAGAGGAAAGATACATAATATAACTGATAATGAATAATATTCGCATAAAATTGAAGAGGAATAGTATGATTTAATGTGGGAAAGAATCGAATATTATATGGATAAATATATGGATATTATAATATAATATATGGATATTAGTAGAAGGTAATCAGATAGAAAGAGAAAAGGTAGAAAGATAAATAGATATAGAAAGAAAAATAAACATTTGAACATGCTGGATAGCTAGTGGAAAAATCACAGGGAAAATAATGATAATAATAGGGAAGAAAAGAAGAGAAAGAAGGAATGTGCACAAATTGCGAAGAACTTATGAAACTGAACTATAGAATAAGAAATGGAACATCGCATTGTGATCTTGAATTAATCAAGGAGAGAAGAAAAGAAGAAAAGAAAAAGAAAGAGAAGAAGAAGAAGAAGAAGAAGAAGAGAAGAAGAAGAAGAAGAAGAAAAGAAGAAAGAAGAAGAAGAAGAAGAAGAAGAAGAAGAAGAAGAAGAAGAAGAAGAGGAAGAAGAAGAAGAAGAGAGAAGAAGAAGAAGAGAAGAAGAAGAAGAAGAAGAAGAAGAAGAAAGAAGAAGAAGAAGAAGAAGAAGAAGAAGAGAAGAAGAAGAAGAAGAAGAAGAAGAAGAAGAAGAAAGAAGAGAAGAAGAAGAAGAAGAGAAGAAGAAGAAGAAGAAGAAGAAGAGAAGAAGAAGAAGAAGAAGAAGAAGAAGAAGAAGAAGAAGAAGAAGAAGAAGAAGAGAGAAGAAGAAGAAGAGAAGAAGAAGAAGAAGAAGAAGAAAGAAGAAGAGAAGAAAGAAGAAGAAGAAGAATAGAAAAGAATAATAATCATCATCGCAAACAACAATATTCAAGTAATCATTATAAATATAAGATCAAGAAGAGAAACGAGAAAGAAAAAATAAGGAGTAGAGGAGACGATGGAGAAAGTGCTAGATTATTTTAGATGAGTTTTAAATAGTATTGAACGGTGAAGTATGAAAAATATTATATAGTATTAGAAGTATAATTAACTATTGGGAGTTGCAATAACGATAAAAGTAGTAAATTGAGAACTGTAATAGTTTAGTGATGAATGTCTAAGATAACGTTAAATGAAACACAGCCCCTATATAAGCATATGAACAGACTACCCACCCCTCTGTTCTATCAATAATTCTTCACACATTAGCTTCTATTGTTCAAGCTGTGGCAACAGTAGAAGATATCATTATATAGAAGAGATTACTATCTTTACCTATAGATTACATCCATATCTATAACGTATGTTAATCATCCAATTTATTTGAAATTCAGCATTTCGAAAATTATTAATTATGGAAATAATTTTGGTAAGAGATGTAATAATTATTAGTAAGAATAGAGATAATGATTCTCTAAGTACCCTCTGGAGTATAGTAGTTGATGCATTGAACGTAGTTTTGGGAATTAATATCAAGATAAATTATTAATCAGTATTAACAAATGTGGATCTCCTTAGTTTGAAATAATTGCCTCATGTATAATCATAAATAGCAGTGGAAAGATTCATTTATAGAACAGAAAGCCAGCTCATGAAAAATGCCAAGGTATATCTACTGTGAAATGTATTAATACGAATTTCCTATTATTGTAGTGAAGGGCACCTTAGTCATCGAATCCTGAAATGATTTAATTTACCTTTATTTTTTGAAGGTCGGTCATCCTCTCGACTGTGTGGACCCTCTTGGATCCTCCCTCGCCGATAGAGATCTTGATCCTCCCGTCCGATGACCAGACATTCCTATGCCCATGACGGTCGGCCGCAGCGTTGAGGATCTTGAGACGCTCCGCAGTCAGATCCTCGCGAATGGTGACGCCGGAACCCTTCAGCTTCCTCTTAGCGTCGAAGATCATCTTCCTGGTCCGGTAGCTGCAGAGTCGTACTATGATGGGTCGGTCCTTGGGTTTAGCTTGCCCTTGTTGAGGTGGTTGACGCCTTCCAACGCGATGCGAGCGGTTGACATCCGCCAGAGTCACGGGCACGTTCAGCTTCTTGTTGAAGACATCGAGCGCCAGCAGGTCCGTGTCTTCTTTGTCGCTCTCCGGGATCCCAAAAATACGTATGGAATGTCGGCGCCCATATTGCTCGAGGTCGTCGACCTTCAGGTGACAAGACACCTCTAGCTCACGAATTCTATCGTGCAGCTGTTTGTTCTCCTCCTTCAATGCCTGAAGTTCCTCAAAGATAGACTTCACTGCCATTGATACAGCACAATGGACAGACTCTTCGATTTGCTGTCGAATAATTCGGAGGGTCTCTTCAGACAGTGATCCAGAAATAGCTGGCCCTGGCTTCGGAGCATTGACCTCATTCCTCGGTGTGCCTCTGTTCGGTCGAACCATCGTGTACCGTTAGGTGGATTTACACTTTTACAGGCGAGAAGGTAGACTGAAGAATTAGGAATGTTTTTTCAAGATAAATAAAAAGAGTGTGAGTTAATCAAAAATATAATTTCACTATTGAATTAAGCTCGAGAAACTGAATAACTAGATGTATAATTTGAAGAGAATTGAACTGTATAACCCTACGAAATATCTGTTAGAAGACGGAGCCGAACTGACACACGTTTACTCACTCGACATAACCAGAGAAGAGTCCAGAGTAGAGGGAGAGTTTTGAAATATTTTCGTCTAAAAAACGGTTGAATTTCTTAAATGGTTATTGAAATACAAGCGATATAGCAAAAATAGTAGAAAAATACTATAAAAAATATAGTAGAAAAGAGACTAATAAAAAGTGGGAGGAGAGCAACGAAAAGTGGGAGGAAATGAAGAAACAGTTCCAAGTCATCAAAGATAGGTGTAATGAAACATGTGAAACCGTGAGTCAACTACAGAAAGAGAATACGCGTCTTAAAGATGAACTGAGGAACGTAAAACTGAATGTACAGGATCTCCAACAACAGACGCGTAAAAACAATATTCTTATATCAGGTGTGCCGGTAACGTACAGGGAGAATGTGCTTGTAATTCTAGGAGACATAGCCCGCGTTCTCCAAGTGAATTTTTATCACACTGATATATCAGCTGCACATAGGTTAGGTGGTCAGAAATCAGACAAGAAACCTCCGTCTATTGTCGTGAATTTTACTTCCCGGTTGACAAAAGATATGTGGTTGGCTGCAAGAAGGCATAAAGGAAAACTCTATGCAAAAGACCTTAATATAGCATTTCCCGACAACCCTATTTATATGAACGAGCATCTAACTCCTGAAACAAGAGATCTATTTAACGCTGCCAGAGAATTGCTGAAAAACAATAAGCTATCGGCTGTTTGGACTTCGGATTGTAAGATCATGGCGAAAGTATCGGCGGAGCAGCGTCCGTTTCACGTGCGAGACCTCGCACATGTGGAGAGCATCGCCAGCCGAGATCGGGTTCCGACGACGCCGCTGCCAAACAACAGCGAAGCCAGCATAGCAGCTCCCCCGTCCGCCAACTCTGAACCTAACATCGCCAGTGAAGTGAAGTAATAAGAGGGTTTGAGAAACGATTTTGGTTGGTGAGCTTTTGACTGTGAGTAGAGTTTTTTCAGTTACGTAAAGTATTATATTTTTTTTTATTATTTCCAAAAACACTACTGAGCATTATATCTATATTTCATTTGAATTATTTTCATTCATGAATAATTTTAATTATTTGCATTGGACTTGGTACGGACTTGTGCTCATGATTTCATTTATTTTTTCTCGGTGTTATTCTTTTCTTTTGGTACTCGTAGAAGTGTATTCGATTAATGTAGTATTTTGTTTATTATATCCTCCATTAGTATATATCTACTATCTTCTATTTATATATATCTTCTACTTAGGCATTAGATCCTCACATAATAAGATGGATGTGGTAATCTGTTTGAGAACTCAAGTTGAAGGCTAGTAATGCGCGATTACTCCCAATTAATCACCAACAGAATAAAGTAGTATTCAGATAGAAATGATAAGAATAAAGTATGTCGAAAAATCACTCTGCATTAAAATTAGCATATTTTGTAACTTAAAATATTCTATGCTTATAATGAAGCACTGTTCCAACGTTCTAGCCCTAGAGGATGAGGCACTTAGATAATACTCTATGTCTTACAAGAAAGTAACTCATACTATACTGTTCATGCAAATTGCCACATCTATTATCACTACTGCGCTACTCCATTCCTGTCTAATTATTCAAGGACATATTTATACAATAAATATATATGAAATTCACTCAGTGAATTTACACCAACAATTGATTAATTTAAATAATGATCATTATAAACTAGATCAAACAAAGTTACATTGTTCCATAGTACATTCTAGTCCATTCTTTACATTTATTCAAGAAGTATTAATCTCCAAAGATAATTATGTCATTTCATATTCGAATTAACTTATCATATCTACAAATACCGTACCAACTTACTGAATGGAGACTAAGATTATGTATCCTTCTTCCTTTCTATAATAGGCTACTGTATTATTTTAATTCTATCAGATTTAGCCTTTTCTTTTGTATACAAAATTCAAGCTGTTTATACTATTCTTAAAAACATTCAATAACAGCCTTAACTATACGCATTTGAGGAATGGAGTGAGGAAAGAAGAAGATTGTTGCTCAGAGAGCAAATATATACTTTTATATAGCCTACTGTCTTCCACTGGTAAGGTTCACTAAAAAAGAGGCCTACAAAAGGTGGTCAAATTCTTATCATTGGAATTTGATAAACAGGCCTTCAGCACTAAAACCTAGTCCCATGCAGCTTATCGCTACTCAATTGCAAACGTTCATAATCTGCGTGAAAGCAAAGGAATATAATAGTATCAAAGTCAACTTTGTTTCAATATTTATCTTTCCTTTCTTGTTTTTCATTTATCTTACATATTTGAAAGGTAATCACTATCTTCATATGAATATTCCTTTATGCGGTCAATTACTCTCTTAACGTTTTCACTGCTGGTCGGACGGCTTGACGTCGTTCGTTTTATTATTTCTTCTTTTTCTCTTATTATGATAAGAGATGCAGTAGAATTGTTAGATACAGCATCTATAGACTGTGTGGAGTGTACAGATATTCAAAATTTCCGTTGCAAATTTCTTGAGAGCGGGGGACCCGGGAGTGCAACCCATCAAAAGTTTACAGTTATCCAACAAAATATTAGGAGTTATAAGAAAAATATTGATGAATTTAGCATATTATTACAAAGCCTCAATTATCGTTTTACATGTATAATTCTAACTGAAGCTTGGTTAGGTGATGAGAGTGATTTGATGGAAATCCCAGGTTATAGTTTGTTCAGATCATTCAATAATATCAATCAAAGCGATGGAGTAGTAGTATATAAAGATAGTGAAATATCTGCTGCTTGTCGCGAGCTCCAATTAGGCGGTATTGCAACTTGTCTCTCCCTTACCTTCGACTGGGCCGGGGTGCCATGCGAACTATTAGCCTGCTATCGTAGTCCCAATTCTAGTCTTGGCATTTTCATTGACTCAATTGATTCGTATTATAACAATCAGAGGAATAAGAATAATGACAAGTGTATAAAAATTCTTGCTGGTGATATGAATTGTAATGTTTTAAATGTCAATTCCCAATCAATAGAAGAGAGGTTTGTAGATGTGCTGAACGATGCAGGTCTCGTTTGCTGTGTTGACAAAGTAACCAGGTCAGCTAGCAACAACACCTGCATTGATCACTATTTTATCAAGCTGCCACCCTTATTCGAGGTGACATCTGTAGTAATTCAAACCTCAATCACCGATCACTATACTGTTTGCATGAAATTTTCTACACCGGAACCTATCCCATCTCATAACGAAGCTAAATATTACGTGAAAACTGATTGGGAAGGTGTGAAAGATTCTCTGTCTTGCCAAAACTGGAACCATGTCATCAATGAAAACAATATCAATCAGGCTACTAATTCATTTATAGAAACAATTCAGGAGATAATCTGTGAAAAGTCATCAAAAATCAAAATTTCAGCGAAAAACACAAAAATAAAACCATGGATCACTAGCGCCCTCATTAACTCTATCAGACATCGCGACAAAATTAAAAGGAGACTTATCAGACAACCTTACAATATCGCACTGAAAGAAGAATTTATCCGTTTCAGAAATATATTACATTCCGCTATTAAAACAGCCAAATATAATTATTATAGGAGTAAGGTTGATGAAGTATCTAATAACCCTCAAAAGTTCTGGGCTGTAGTTAAGGAAATTGCTGGGAAAGCCAAAGGCGCGAAATCATTTCCAATCAATGCATTTCCTAGAGATAGTGAAACGACCCTACAACAAAATATCAATGTTATTTGTAAAAATTTCAATAAATATTTTACCTCAGTTGGAACCTCACTAGCCACATCATTGAACCCAATTGGAGAACCGGAAATTAATGATAATGATTGTGGAGTTGATTCAGTATTTGAGTTTAAGATTGTAACACTTGAAGAAGTTGCAAATGTAATAAATAGTCTTAAAGGCAGGAGTGCACCTGGGTACGACCTTATCCCAACTAAAATCATTAAAGATAACATACATTCATTAATATATCCCATCCATCACATTGTTAATTTGAGCCTTCATTTGGGGCAGTTTCCAGAGAACCTGAAAATTGCAAAAATTATACCAATCCACAAATCCGGCCCCAAAAACGAACTCACAAATTACAGACCGATTTCCCTTTTAGCTTCTATTTCAAAAATTATTGAGAAGTGTGTCAAAGTACAATTGATGGAATACTTGACAAGTAATGATATTCTAGCAAAGAACCAATATGGCTTTCAAAAATCCAAAAATACTAATGATGCCCTTTTCGAGGTAACTAGATACGTAATAGAATCAATAAAATCGAAAAAAAGTAATTATTTCTTTCCTTGACTTGGCTAAAGCATTTGATTCGGTCGATAGGGGAAAGCTATTGAAAAAACTTGAAGCTGTGGGAATTAAAAACTCTGCACTCCATTGGTTCATTAGTTACTTTGACAAGCGTTTACAATTTGTGCAGATTGAAGGAGAATTTAGTGAGAGGGATAGTGTTGGATACGGTGTCATTCAGGGCAGCACCCTGGGACCAATATTGTTCCTGATTTATATTAACAACATTTCCCAACTGAACACAAGAAGCAAAGTACTCCTATTTGCTGATGATACAATTGTTATTTCAGCAGGTAGAGAGTGGGAAGAAGCCTATGAGAATGCCTGTTCTGACCTATCAAAAATTAAAAATTGGTTTGACCACAATAGTCTATCAGTTAACTTGAGCAAAACCAAATATATGCCCATTGTGACCAGGAATCAACCAGACCCAGGCTCAAGGCAAATCAAGATGCACTCCTGTAGAAATATAGGATCATCAACCTGCACTTGTGGATCTATTAATAGAGTGGACCAGTATAAGTATCTTGGGGTCATGTTTGATTATCGTTTGAGTTGGGTTCCTCATATTCAGTGTTTAAAACAGAGACTGAGAAGATTGTTGTATGGGTTTTCCCAATTGAGCCATGTGCTGAATATCAGACTGTGCAGGAGGATCTATCATGCCTATGCACAGTCAGTATTGGAGTATGGCATTATTGTTTGGGGGGGAGTGTCATCTGCAGGTCTTGAACCTCTTGCTGTCACCCAGAGAACAATTTTAAAAACAATTTTGAAAAAGGAATCAAGATACCCCACAGCGCTGCTGTTCTCGGACTTCCCTGTGCTCAACATCAGACAACTATACATCAAAAAATTACTCAGTTATATTAGGAAACATAAAGCAGATCTATTCATCAAAATCGAACATAATTATCAAACACGACATAGGAACAACCATGGATATTATATACCTAGATTGATACACGGAACTGAACTCGAATCACCATACTATTTAGCTCAGATTTTATACAGGAATGTTCCAGATATTGTGAGGGAGGCCGAGAGCAGCAGCAATGTGATTTTTAAAAGCTCGTTGATGAAATGGCTCTTCAGCATAGGCTGGATTGGAGCTGAGAGGCTAATTCACTCACCTTACACCTAGCAAGAGTAAATGCATTGGGGAATAACTTTATACATTAATATTTCGAAATGCTAAATTCATTTATACACTCATACCTTACGTTCAAGTATTTGGAGTTTCAAAATATAATAGAGGCTTATAAAACAATAAATTACCTCCGGTTTTTGGGTCCTCTTGCTCTCCCACTCTAGATATCAAGCTACACCCAACACTATATTATGTTGTCACTTATAATTCACCTACTGTTATCTGAATCTTAGTTGTGTGATTTTAATTACACATATTGTAATTTATAGTAAATATAATACCATAATTATAACTACTTAGTGAATAATACTGCTTGCAGGAACTGTCCCCCAATCTCAGACGCATAGTCTTAATGGGGGAATTCCACTCAATCAATATGTTCTTTCTACTGTTTATGTAAAATTGTGATTCTTATTTTGTTGAATATCAAATATAAATATGTACATGTATTGTATGCCAAGTGGAAATAAACGAATTGAATTGAATTGAAATTGAAAACCCTGAAAATTTTGGCGGCCATCTTGTTTCCGAGGTGTTTTGCCTGTGACTTATCATCTGTGACTTATCGACTTATCATCATCACGATCCTCATTATGCTAGACCTAACGAAGAAATTGAGACATCTTCCACGTCTGTTACTCAAAAATGACCACGGAATGACATTTGCGCCCGGACTAATAGACATTTGCCTTAAAATAGTCAGATATGATCATGGGTGGGGAGGATATTGAACCTATAACCCCGGGCCCGGACTTGGCCCAAGTGTTTCACCTTTTTTCTGCAGCGAATTTTGCATAAGAAATCGAAATATATTATTATTATAAAAAACTTTGATAGACTGAATACTGATACATAAGTGTTGAATATCATTTTGTCTTATTCTCTGCAATGGTTGCAGTAGCCTATATTCATTCAGAACAGCATATTTTGAATTTTGAATTTTTGATTTGCTTTGCACCATTTGCAAGTATTTCAAACTTACAAATATTGTTCATGGTTTCCATTCAATCAACTCGAAAGCGCTTCTCATCCTTTGAACATACATATTCTCTCAAATTGAAATACATCGAGTGACTAATATGAAAGAGGTTCATGATAATTTAAATGAAAGGTATTCGTGATTATATTCAAACTAAAGTAGAACAGATTCAACATCCATCCACATGGAATCTGTTTATCCAGAATTCTTGACTTTTTGCAAAAATGACTTTTACATGAAGTAAGTCTTAATCAGTTCATACTAACTGCCATATCACATTTCTTGAAATGGCTAATAGAGCTCAAAAATAATTGTTAGATAAGAAGCGATATGATAAGAAGAAAGTAATTCACTATGAATTCAATAATAGTTTATTTTTTAATTTCATCTTTCAGATTAAACAAATGTTTGATTCTGTAAATTCACTATTCCAGTGAATTATGGGAACCATACTCCCAAACCATAATGTTTACTGGTTTGACCGTAGACCACTGTAATTAATTAATCAATTGTCACAGTATCAAACTGCAGCAATTGGACACAATTCATGTTTTCACCTTTCAAAGGGAAGCAAACTTGTAACAATTATTTTCTTGATAATTCCATTCTCAGAGAAAGTATTTTCTAATTTCATGTATTGTCGATGATTCAAATTTATTCTCTCATCAACATATATTATACACTTATTTATATGATAAACTTACAATAAGCTATATACTTAATAGACTTATGATAAACTTACAGATATGAGTGCTGACTGTTCTGATGCTGATTCTACTGACTGGAAAAATTCTATCTGAAGACATAATATAAATTTGATGAATCCGTTCTATTTGGAATATAGTTCCAAGTTGAAGGAAATACCATCAGGTTCCGTAATTGGTTTGCCTATGCCTGGTTGTGAAATATTCAAGGTTGCGCATATTCATCACATTCATTCCTAACAGTTTTTTTAATATTTATTAATATGATCTGCATTTCACGCTAACTAAAGGATTACCATACATGTTGGAACGTGCTGGTTTGGATGTTCAACAGGGTAAGCAAATTTTACATTCTTAATCAATTAATTGAAATTTCAAAATATTGTTTATGTTACAAACTGCATTAACCATCATCAAATACAACAAAGTATAATTATTATTTAGAACAGTTGGTTCATAAGAATTGATCATAACAATAGTTTTAAAACAAAACGGAAGAACGTTTCAGAAAGAATTTCAAGGCTTGCCTCACTGAAAATTAACAATTATATCCACTCATTCCTGTATATGTATTTTTATTTGGATTCCTAAGCGAGAAGTACATCTCAAGTATCTTGTTGTGAAGGTGATGTTGTGATGAGTAATTTGGATTTTATGACTTACATTTTATTATTACATTCTATTAAGGTATCAGACACTAATAATTAATTAGCAAGTCAAACTTGAATCGGTAAACGATGTTGTTGCAATGATGTAATATTTATAATCAATGCTCCATTGCTTAGTATCATGCATTGCTTCAGTATTCCTGAGCTCTTCTCAAACTTGTCTCCTAGATTAAGAATTAATGGGCTTCTAATATTAATTATTTTCATAACTACTCGAAATCATACATTATAATGGTCTACTGAGCTGAAATCTATCGTATGTACCATACTCAAATCAATGTATGTCGTCATGAAGTTTTGTGTCATTATATTGGATGATATGTACATCTCTCTTACATTCTGTTTCTCAATTCGATTTCAGAAATCCAAAGGAACCGTGAATTTTACAAGAATGCTGATGTCAGACCTCCATTTACCTACGCTTCTCTTATCCGTCAGGTAAACGTTCACAAACAATGAGAATTTATCGGATAATTTTCCAATTGGGGGATAATTTTGAAATGTATGGCCAAATAATTGTTATGGGTTCGAATACGGCATTCACTGATTATTTTTGCTTTGTTTGAACCTCTTCAAATAGTTATTTTTTACTCCTCTGGATTGTCATCAATCTTTTCCAAATGAATTAATTTATTCATCCCCTTTTGATTCATAATCATCTATGAAAAAGCATTGTCTTTGATTGATAATGAACTGATTCATGAATTTTTATGGGATCTACATTAAATATATCAAAAACGGTTGTAAAAGCATCGTTTTGTCTGTCTACTTCGGTAATGATAAATTTTGTTCAGAGATAAGCTATCCTTATTCAGCAACACATTCCTAAACTTGCATCCAGTCCCGTTTATTACACTCTACAGTCGACTATTTGCGGTCGCAATAGAACACTAGCTACGTTTAATAATTCTATTCAAAAGTTTTATCAATTAATACAGAGGGCACCTGACAAAGGGACATATCCTGAGTATTCTTTCTACACACTCCTCAGCTAGAAGAGCTCCAGAAGTTCAAGACGGTATTATTTTTTCGACTGAAATAAATTGACTACGTCTCACCATAGAAAAACAATAGCATAAGTAGATATCCCATGGTATAGGGCGTTTATGTCGCAACTTTAACTGTCATCTCAAGCTGATAGTCCACGTAGTTCTTTCCTGTGAAGCTTTATGACGCTGGTAGTCTCTCATATTGTGCCGTTCATACACCCTTACCCGGTCAAAACAGTAAAAATCGACAGTAATCGGCTTGAGATAACAGTAAAAGCTGCGACATAAACGCCCTATACCATGGGATATCTACTTACGCTATTGTTTCTCTATGTTCTCACCCCTAACAGTCGTATTCAAGTAGTTTTGAAGAGTAGTACATTTTCTAGAAGAAGAGCTATAATAATCAATAAAACGAAATGAGAATACAAAACTTTAAATAAGCATACAACTTAATAATAATAGATGGAACAACACATTGATCAAAACAAACCAGTTTCAAATGAAACTTGACTTATTCAAGGTGTCTGTTCACATCTTACCTTGTCACATCTTAGCTTGTCACATTCCATTATCAAACTCTCAAAAGACATTCATTGCCAGTGTGGAAAACGTTTGCAAAGCAAATATCATCCATCAATTCCCCTCACAGATAAACTCAGATAATGTAAATTTATAATATTGTGAACATTATAGAAGTGATGCTGGAAACCTGTCCAAGTCTATCTTGTTATATGGTAGAAGTATCAGTAAGTGCTAGCAAGTAGGTATTTTTTTTGAGAATATGAGGTTGATTATTATGGAAACTAAGATGTGAGAAATGGAAGATTGGTGACTCTTTGGCTGTACTTAGCAGTACTATCACTGTGGCACGCTGCTTATGAGGACACGTCCGGCTAGAACAATAATTGGACGCTTACTGCAAACTCCAAGTAACTACGATGTCAATAACAATAATGTCTGCCTCAGGTCTGGTGTCAGAGTTTTTAAAACGCTGATAATACTTTGATGACTGTCACAGCATTTCAGATAGGCTCATTATACTCAATATTAATTGTGATAACATTCCTGTTGATTTTATAAAGACGTTCATGAATAGGTGCTATCTGTCACCTTCATAGTCCACCCCCATCTACTAATAAGTGGATTACTGCAGATCTTCACAAAATCAATAGTAAATAATACTTTGACTCATATTTTTGGGTGAAATAGCTTTCATTAATTTGTTTTTAACTTTTCCAGTCGATAATAGAGTCACCTGACAAACAGCTAACGCTCAATGAAATCTACAACTGGTTTCAAAATACATTCTGCTACTTCAGAAGGAACGCAGCAACATGGAAGGTAGTTTCAATTTGTTTGAAAGAATATTATGGTTAATATTTCAGTACTTTATAAGTATCAATATATCTCATTACGACAAAATGAACACGGTATACAAGTAATATACATAATTTAGCTAATTGAAAAAACAATATAAAAATCTTGAAGTACCCTTTATTTACAAAAAAAAAATGAAATAGTTCAACTAGTTTAAAGTTTTTAAGAATAAAGGGTACTTCAAGGTTTTTATATTGTTTTTATCAATTTGTTGAAAAGTGGCCCATGTGAGTGAAGTGTTTTTATAATTTAGCTATAAGATTCGAATGAACAAACATTTTCAAATTATCTCATGCAGTGTCTGAACTGATGAGTGATAAAATAGTAGTAATCCAAAGTAGGAGAACTATGAATCTATAGATTTTCCTCATATACTTGAATAAGTTAAAACTTTTTTATTATAGTTATATATTGTATTTGATTTTGGATCATGAATTAACATTCATTATTCATCGAGCTAATAGAACATTAAATGCAAAGCGAACAATACAACAAAGATTTGAGATGACAATTTGACATTATTTAATATAGCCCATTGACATTCTCCATTATTTTCAATTGCATGACTTGCAACTGAATCAAGAAGTTGCTTCATGTATATTAATCAAAGGATTACTTTCAATCTAATAAGTATAGTACGAATAACAATAATAGTGAGTTGTGTTTTTCAGACTCCAAACATTTCCTAATCAATGGTGATTTGAGTGGAATATTTTTGTTTCCAATTTAGTTAAAATTAAGTAGAAAACTAAACCGTAGAAATTTGAAATTTTGTTCGTATTGTTTTTGTGAGAAAATCGAACTCATAATTTAAGAGAAATAAAATCATATCCTCGTTTTGGAGACCTTTTATTAATCAAGATTTGGGATAGAGACAATTATGAGCACAGCCTGTTCATATTACTATCATCCTACTATATAATGATTTCTGCTCTCTGTTAATCAATAATAATTATCTAGGCCTAGACATTGATGTAAGATGGATTCACTCCTAGCAGCATCTCCTCTATGAGAAATATGCTAGAACATAATGTATGTTCTAATTTTATGTTGAAACATGAAATAGTTTTCATGGAAAAGTGTACTTTTCTATATAAAGTGTACTTTACTATAATACTTCTACTACATTATTGCTTACTTTGAGTCATATTTGATTGATCCTATACCATAATGACCAGTTCGGCTGCAGATGAAAAGTCTAATATTTCATAAGTAGATTATCATATCAATTTAATCCATATCAACTTAAATAGTGTGATATTCTGTGTCATATTTTTTTGCCAACCTGTTACAATAAGCCATTCTATTAAGGAATAGAAGTTGCCATTCTACTTAGGAATAGAAGTTGTTGTTGAGCTGGAAGGGAAAAGTGAACCTATTACCAATTCTCCAGTTTGACAGGTGGAAATATATCTTAAATATATAGCTATATTAAGTAAGAAAAAAATGTTTAAATAATTATATATAAATGGTTAATAAACATATAAATTCCATAAAATGTCATTTAAGAATGAATAATCACTTCTGTCTATCAAGGTATCTAACAACTTTGGGTAATGATGAAATTGACAATTGCCTGATAAACAGATTAGTTCAATTCCACATAGATCTCTATTGATAAATTATTGTTGATTGAACAAGAATGCTGGGAATTTTTACATTTGAATGTTGCATTTACAAAATGATAAATGGCTTGAATATTGTTAAACTTATCTTATTCTTCAATTATCAATTATTATTCAATTGTTCATCAGTGAGAGATTCCTTCAACCGAATCAATAATGGGGTGCTTACGCTTATTATAATACAGAATATTATTCAGTTTATAAACATAGCATCAGCTTCAGCTGATGAAAATCTAATGAATCTAGACGATGGTTGATGCCTTACGGAATCTCCACTGGGCTATGCTGGAAATGCTGGTATACAATTTTCGTTTAATATTTAAACAGCTGCTATGAATAAAGACTGTGAAATACATTTGCCATTTGAATGAAATAGCGAGTCATGTATTGCGGCGGGTTGCCGATCTGTTTCCTTCCTCATTTTCAACGTACAAATCATTTTCAAACCTTGGAAATGAGGAAGGAAACAGATAGGCAACCAGCAATACAAGACTCGCTATTCAATTTTCTGATGGGAAAATTTATTAGTAACAAAGTTTATTTGTTCAAGAATAGGGTGGAGACCCTGCAAGTCTTTCAGGAAGGAGACTCATGCCTGTTGATATAACTCATGAATAGATATCCAGGTTTTATGTTCAAGCAATTAAAAATTCAGTCAAGCCATTTTTGATAAAATCGTAATAGAAAAGTTACAAAATCCATTTATCTCGAGAATGTGGCACAGCCACATGAAAATGAAAAGTAATGAAAGCTATTTATTATTGTCTGCTCTCTTATAATGGCATTATACTTGGGAACCAAGCAAAATATTATGATTTACAGAATAAGAAGGTAGCTCATGGTTTATATCTACTTACAAAAAAATAAACCATCTAAAGTTTCAATATAACACAGATTATAAAGAGTATATTTCTAGCTGTGATTACTGTTCAGGACGGATTTGGAGCAATACGATCATTTTATTTTGTTCCATACAGAGGGTAGTTTCTTCTCTAGGGTCTCAAAATTTGGTTTCGAAAACTAATGAAAAATAAAGGATTTCTTTTTTTTGTCATACTGAGAGGTATGTGGTTGAATAGTGTGCAAAGTCATTCATGAATGAATTGTAATTTTTCTTGGATGGGACTTTTCACTTCAAGATTATCATATTATACAATTTTTCCCCGATGTCACAAGATAAGTACATGAAGCCGAGATGTATGGAGCTATGAAGTGCTTAGAAACTATAGGTACTCCACTGCCTCATAGTTAATAATTTATTGTTCTCGTTATTCTCATATTATCATTGCATATGTTCTACTTTTCATGAAATGTTTTATATTTGTATGTATGTTCGTGTACCTTCTTCCATTTAGCGTGCTATAAAATACGATTGGAGAGGTATGGATTTAAAGCAGGATATCCAGCAGAACAAAAATCTAATTTGTAATTTGTGAATTCTTCACATAACTACTAAACATGACTTCATCAAAGAGCATATTTATTTATTTTTTTTTATTTATTTATTTTATTTACCAATTCACTAGAAATTTACAAAATAACACTTATCAACTAATATACATTGGTGTGGCTGGAAAAAGAAGCCTTGAGCTCCAGCCACGAGTTCGAAAATATTCTTTAAATTATTGGTACATTTGCCGTGATAATATTCTAAAATACAAACCAAAAACCAAAAATATGTATGAATAAACACACAAAATCAATTCTTGAATCAAAAATCACGAGCCCAATAATAGAAATAGGAAATATAGAAATTATAAAAATAATAATAAAAAAAAATTCTTTTAGGTAATCAAAAAAACCAAGTTTAAACTGAGCGTGCTAAAAACAAGTCATAATTATAATAATTTAGTTTTCGATTTTAAAAAAGTAATTCTCTTTTATCCAGGATCTTATTTTATTCAATTTATTACTTGTAATTTTATCCCTAATGAAATCGTCTGGTATCCTATTTATTAGCTTATCGCTCTGGAACTTGAACTGATGATTGCTGGTTGTCAATGCAGTGAAATTTATACTGTAAGCACTTACACTTGCTGGTCTTAAATTGTAAGTGACATTGCGTTGAGTAAATATATGTGTATTTTTATTTATGAATATGATTAAGTTTGTTATGTACGTTTGGCGAAGCGTTGGTAAGTTTATCTCATCAAATATTAGTCTGCTAGGATAGCGTCTTGGTATTCCTAGCGCAGCCCTGATGATATGCTTTTGAATAGTAAAAGGTTTATTGAAATGGGTGTCAAAGGCTGCTCCCCATACTTCTATATTGTAGTGGAAGATTGAGTGAGCATATGCATTGTAAATTGTTCTGAGAATGTTCAAGTCTTTCAATTGATTAATTTTGTAAAATATTGTAATCAAGTATTTTAATTTATAAGAAAGATTTTGGATGTGAATGTCCCATTTAATATGCTGATCAATCGTAATTCCTAAATATTTCATTGACTTAACTCTTTCTATAGTTGAACAAGTACAGTTGGGAGTGTCGCAGTTATGATTATGTATTATTAGTTTTAAATGTTCTGAAGGTTGACCGCTTCTATTAGGTGAAAAAGTTATATATTTAGTTTTTATTGTATTTAATGTTAGAATATGACTTTTTAACCACGACTTGACCACTGAAAGACCGCGATTTGCACAGTTGAATGTTTCATCCCAAGTTGAGCCAGAAAAGATTAAAGCAGTGTCATCGGCAAAAGATAGAGCAATACCATTCGGAATGCGTAGTTTCAATAAATCATTTACATAAATCAAAAACAAAAGAGGCGATAGCGCAGTGCCTTGTGGCAGACCATAATCTTTAATAATCTGGATATCAGTTTCCAAAATTTGGGTTCGATCCTTCAAATAGCTTGCGAATAGTTTTTTTGCTATTCCCCTTATTCCACTATTTTCCAACTTGTTTAATAAGATAGAATGTGGTATTGTATCGAACGCCTTCGCTAAGTCACAGAATACAGCAAGTGTTTTTTTATTACTATTGAAATTTTTGTCGATTATACTTGTCAAATGTAACACAGCATCCTTGGTAGATTTACCTTTTTGGAATCCATACTGGTTGCCCTCAATAAATTCATTTTTTTCAAGAAAATTCAACAGTCTGGCTTTTATAATTTTTTCCATGATTTTAGACAAGTTGCTGAGTAGACTAATAGGTCTATAATTTTGTGGATCATCAAGTTTATTGGATTTAGGAATCGGTTTTATTAAGGCTACTTTAAATTTTTTGGGAAAATATCCTAGTAGAAAGCATCTATTAACTATAAATTCAAGAGGACAAACAATATAGTTTGAAATTTTCTTTAGACATATGCTACTTATGCCATCCGCACCTGAAGAAGTGTTTGGTTTTAGCTCATGAATGTATTTATTTATTTCTGTAACATTGGTTGGGCTTAGAAAAAAGCTATGTAAGGTTCTAGGTGAGATTGTTTCGGGAATTTCAATTATATTATTTTGAATTAGGTTTTTAGCATATTTCTGGCCTACTGTTGCAAAATGTTTATTTAGTACGACAGCTTCAATTCTAGCTTCAAATTCTTTAGTTTTGGTTTTGGTAATTTCTTTTATGCAATCCCAAGTTTTCGTAATATTACCTTTATAATTGAAAAACTTTTGATTATAGTATTCAATTTTTGCTTTTTTGATCAAAATGTTCAGAGTGTTTCTATATCGCTTATATTCCTCCTTCAATCTAATATTAAATGGTTCTTTAGTCAGTTTCCTATGCATCTTGTCTCGCTTTCTTATAGAATTAATAATGCCCTGACTTATCCATGGCTTCAGTGGTTTTCTTTTATGAGGTATCTTAAAAGATCGTGAGCTAAGTTTAATGTGGTCTGTGAGTGTATTTATAAAAGCATCCACTAACTCATCAATGTCTTCAGTATTGTTATTAAATATCTTATCCCATCTTTCTTCTCCTAAGCTACGACATAATTTTTCATAATCAATTTTGACTATATCATTAGTCGATGAAATACTCTTAGTTTTTATGTTATTCTGATTTAAATCATAAAATTGACTGAGAAGTCGAATTTTTCACAACATATAATGAGGTGAAATTGAGTTAGTTGCTGGTGATAGACAAGCGTTTTGGATTCTTAACATTTAAACATTTCTATTGATCCAAGAATTACCACTTAGAACTCAGAAATGATGCATGGATGCAAATTGAAAATCAGTTCATTTACAGATTCATACATTACAATATGTATAGTATTGACAAAAATGAGAGTAACAGTACAAGATAAAATGTACTCC
Source organism: Nilaparvata lugens (assembly GCF_014356525.2). Classification (NCBI taxonomy): domain Eukaryota; kingdom Metazoa; phylum Arthropoda; class Insecta; order Hemiptera; family Delphacidae; genus Nilaparvata; species Nilaparvata lugens. The sequence goes on along the minus strand of NC_052518.1, from coordinate 76,714,955 downwards.
CAATCCTTAAGTCTGATCTTGAACTTATATTAAGAGGAATGAAACATTGAATTAATTATAATGAATCAGAATTTTGTGGTACCAAATGACTTAAACTTGTGGTATCAAGGGCTACTTTGAAACTTTGCCTTTGTTGTGCTTAAATGATCAGCAATAAACGAATTATTATGGAATCAAGTATTGTGATTCAAGAAGAGGAAAAGGCAGAATTCAGAGTAGAGAACAATTTTTAACCGATTCAACTTGTAAGTACAGTGAAACTTCGTTCATCGGGTACTCGCTTATCTGATATTCCGGTTCATCTGCGATGGTTTCGAGAGATAGAATATAAAATGTTGCAAATACATTCAAGATTTGATTGAGAAAACTGTTGGTGTGCATTGAGCTTAGCAGTTTCTCTAAAAAATCGTTCACCCGGTAATTCACTCATCCGCAATGACCCTGGTCTCATCAAAACCAGATAAACGAAGTTCCACTACTTATTAGACAGACTCTGTAATTTCGTTAGAATATTCTATAAAGAGTTCTATTATTTTTATTGTCTCCATCAACGATAGTGTTCATGGCTATATTGAAAGAGGTAGAAAATCCATGCAAAACTCATATTGAATTCTAAACTATTGAATATATTTATTATTTGATGTCAATGCTTGATTTTTCCAATTATATCCAGTATTTTTAATAGAGTTTTATTGAATCAGTGTTTTGATCTTATATATTTGTATATAAACTGCTATTATACTATGTGAATATTGCGGAGAATACTTTGTGGGTGTTTTTTTTTAAATATTCACTATCTGCCTATTTTACTTTTGAAGCATGGAATTAACAAAATGTTAATGGTATTGGAATAATGTGTGTTATTTGATTGGTGTGTGGCTTATTTTGTATAGAATGCAGTGCGCCACAACCTGTCTCTACACAAATGTTTCATGCGTGTGGAGAACGTGAAAGGCGCTGTGTGGACTGTGGACGAGGTCGAGTTTTACAAACGGAGGCCACAGCGTTGCGTACCAGGGTACGTGCAGCAAGTTGGTTCCACAACCACTCCTGTCACCACTTCTGGCAAACATTTCGATTCGGCATTTTTTACAATTATTTATCATCTTTTAAATTCTTAAACATTATTTCTCTCATCTCTCACATACACAAACACTCTTTCCTTAATCCCCTCTAATATTCTGTCAATCTATTTCTTTCTCACTGTCACGCTCCCAACATTCAAGTCTCTTTTTCGTCTGTCTATGGACACGGTTTGCTTTCTTTCTCTATCCTGTGTGTCTATTTCGGCATGTACCAGACAGAAGCCAAAACCGAATCCAGGCCATGAGCAGCTGCAGATGATCAGGTACTCCGAACGAACATGTATTGCCAGTAAGGAGGTTGACAGCAGTTGGATCTTGTCATTTTCTATTCCTCTATTGACTTTTTTCCTCGTTGCAAGTACTTTTGACTTTTACGCAATTATTTTCTCTTTCTTGATGGTGTGTGCATACAGAACGCGATCCGCACCAATCTGTCTCTACACAAGTGTTTTGTGCGCTACGAGGATGACTTTGGCTCGTTCTGGATGGTAGATGACGCCGAATTCGTCAAGAGACGCCATCTGTCACGTGGTCGACCACGGAAATATGACCCCACCCCATCACCCACTCTACCCTACCTGTCCGCACAGTAAGCAAAGCACATACACACACACACTTCACTAAACTCATTATAATGATGATGATGGTGATGATGATGATGATGATGCAGCTGACGCTGTCCATGATGATGATGGATATGATGATGATGATGATGCTGCTGCTGCTGCTGCTTACGTTGCTTGGCCATTACGCTCGCTGCTCGCTCTATCATTATTACTATTATTGTAAGACTAGTTCATCCTGATGCATAACCAACGGCAAACTGCCAACGTCAGGTAATATTATTATTCACATTAACAATATAATTTCAATGAAATGCCCCAAAGCAAAGCAATTGAATAAAAATCTGGTTTGGTACACTCACACAACTTTCCTTGCCCATTGACTGTAAGCCTCATTCTTAAACGAGAATAATTTAGGGGGATTACTTTCATTTCATTTCATTTCATTTTTTTTCATCCCACTGACCACCTATGAAAGGGGTATAAGGATTTGTCAATTATAATCTAAGTCGTCAATCTTTGCATTCTATAATGCAAAAAGAACTCCTCACTGGAATAAGGACAAACCTGCAACAACTCCTCCCTCACCTTAATTCTGAACTTTTCACCTGTAAGAGCTTTTATACGTGTTGGCAATGAATTATAAAGCCGAATTCCTGCACTCTTTACCCCCCTCTCATACATACCAGTTCGATGAATGTCGTCTCTGAGGTTTTGTCTATATCTGGTATTGTATGAGTGGAACAACTCTCCTGTATTGAACCTATCTTTATTCCTATCAATAAAACAAAGAGCCTCTAAAATATACACACCTGGTAGTGGGAGAACTCTTTGAAATAATCTCTACAACTTGCTCTAATAGATTCACCCACCATCACTCTAACTGCCCACTTTTGAATCCTAAATATATGTATTGCATGAGTTGAATTGCCCCAACTCTACTTAGTTGTTGCCCTTACATAATGACGATTGGTGGCAACATATTTGAAACTATGATCAGACAACTGTGTATATGTGTGTATATAATTGTTTTCAGAGTACTTTTTCTTTTGTGTAAATTGTGAAATTCGATGATTTTTTTAAAAGTCGTCAAAACAGCTGTTCTACAGATGAAATATCTCGACTATGTGTTCTTTTCATAAACTGATCTACCTACCTACTTCATGCACGAGAAGGAGTTTACAAAGTCCTTTTCTCAAGGATGGGGTGGACCCCATTAGTTTCCCAGAAAAAAGACTCAAGCCAGTTGATAGAGCTGATAAATAACTATACAGGGTATGAATTTGAAATAAATCAGTCAGGTCATTTTTGAGAAAATAGTAGAAAACATGGTTTATTAGAAATTATCTGCCATTTTTCTCAAGAATATTACGGAGCTCCTGAAATTTTCCCAGGAATGAGACTCAAGTCAGTTGATAGGGCTTATGAATACTATAGGCAGTCATGGTATAAATTTGAAGAAAATCGTTCAAGCCGTTTTTGAGAAAACCGTGAAAAACATGGTTTTTTAGTAATTTATCTGCCATTTTTCTCAAGAATATTACGGAGCTTCTGCAATTTTTCCAGAAATGAGACTCATGTCAGTTGATAGGGCTTATAAATAGCTATCCATGGTATAAATTTGAAGAAAATCATTAGAGCCGTATTCGAGAAAACCGTGAAAAACATGGTTCTTTAGTAATTATCTGCCATTTTTCTCAAGAATATTAAGGAGCTCCTGCAATTTTCCCAGAAATGAGACTCATGTCAGTTGATAGGGCTTATAAATAGCTATCCATGGTATAAATTTGAAGAAAATCGTTGGAGCTGTTTTCGATAAAACCGTGAAAATCATGGTTTTTCAGTCATTATCCGTCATTTTTCTGAAGAATATTACGGAGCTCCTGAAATTTTCTCAGAAATGAGACTCATGACAGCTGATAGGACTTATGAATAGCTATCCATGGTATAAATTTGAAGAAAATCGTTGGAGCCGTTTTCGAGAAAAACGTGAAATACATGGTTTTTTAGTAATTATCTGTCATTTTTTCCGCCATCTTGAATTGAATTTTATTGAATTTCTTATTGACGGATCCTCATGATATAAGGACCTCAAGTTTGAATTTCAAGTCAATCGGTTAATTGGGAATGGAATTATCGTGTTCACAGACATACACTCATACACACATACACACATACTCACATACACACATACTCACATACACACATACACACACACAGACCAACACCCAAAAACATCCAAAAACCATGTTTTTGGACTCAGGGGACCTTGAAACGTATAGAAAACTTGAAATTGGAGTACCTTAATTTTTTTTGGAGAGCAATACTTTCCTTACCTATGGTAGTAGGGCAAGGAAAGTAATAATAATTATAAATTATAAATAACAATTACAAATATGATTACCATATTATGTAATAACCAATTGTACTTACCATCCGGGGTCTAGTGGTCTGCAAAGTTACAAACTTGTGGACTAGTGGTCTGCTGGCACCGCTTGGTTCGAATCCTAGGAATGCCAGTGGTATGGACGTTTTATTATCTCTTCAAATCACCCACGCACTTTTCATTACCCACAAGCTTATGCGGGCATCATTCCCAATAGAAAAAAACTAGGATAATTACACACATTCGACACGTTTGTCTTAATCCAAATTAACATTCTAGCAATGTACCAGGAATTTAAATGTCGCATAACTTTAATAGAAAAAACTGGGATTAATGGTGAATCCGGCAGCCTCGATGGACAGTAGACCTGGTCGATTACAAGTAATTGATTTTCCGTTTCTGATACGGTCATCGTTTTGTAAATTCATTGGAAAGCAGGCATTAACATTTTATCCCGCACTCCCACAACAAATCAAATGAGAGTTTAAAGATTACCTTATTCAAAAATGTTATAAAACCTTCCATGTGCAGATAAACAATTGACTACATTATACACAGTACATGTTATACATAATATCTAAAATCTGATTGATAGACGAAATTGCATATTGCATCTTTCTACAAGGAGATAGTTTTCACTAATGAGTGATTTTTATTAGAGATTCAACAGTTAGCCTAATCATTTTTATCGAACTCATTCTGTCAATTTCATGATTTTCTGCACAATTTTTTTTTTGTAAAATGATTCATGTCTCCTTTAAAACAGATGAAAGAGAAAAATCTTCACAGTTATCGATTTCGTGTAATCTACTGGTCTATGATCACAGGGGGTATTTTGTATGATTGATGGTACACAATGATTCTACAGTATTAAAGAATCGATACAGTAGGCTACTCAGTAGTATACAGTAGTATCCTGTTATGTTATCCTGAATCACTCTTCAAAGAATTGGCTTTCTCAAAATATTCACACGTCCACTTACAAATCGGAAATATCACTTAAAACAATGATTAACCAATACTACAAGCTCATAGAATCTTCTAACAGAAACAAAATCAAACCAATTTGGATAATGCAATTCATGAGAAACAAGACAGATGGTTATTAAAAAGGATGAATGCAAAGTAGCCTCCGGTTTATTTCCAAGATTCTTCTTCCAGAAGAAAGTTGCTTAATAGCCACATCAAACAATTTGTGAGAATTATTAAGAACTAACCGTCAGGCTCGCTTCGCTCGCCATATCCGTCTAGCCAGGGGGCTCCGCCCCCTGGACCCCCGACTGGATCATCCACAGATGAAATCAGCAGGCTCGCTTCGCTCGCCTGCATTTTTCATTTGAGCATTTTTATCATATGTTAGAACGATCCAGTCGGGGATCCAGACTAAACGGATATGGCGAGCGAAGCGAGCCTGACGGCTAGTAATATAGTATTCCCAGGAATAGCTCTGATTGAAGTAGCAGTGCCCAATCAATTTTTCCGCGATAAATGCATTTCAATCTTCAACTTGGTACCAACCTAACAAAGTCAACTCAACTTAATGCCAACCTGACAAAATTATTGATTTAGTTACTAGTTAACAACTGTCTCGAAGAGGTACTCTCTCTAGATTGTTCTATATTAACATATTATGGTATGGACATTTTTCAATTATAATTAAGAGAATAAGAAGAATATACATGCTAAAAGACGAACTGTAAACCCTTAAAAACCACTCTTAGAGTTAAAATATTGCCAAAAAATTTGTTAGTGCGCCTCCTAAGGCCCTTCTTAAGGGCCAACTGAACATACCTACCAAATTTGAACTTTTTTGGTCCGGTAGATTTTTAGTTTTGCGAGTGAGTGAGTCAGTCAGTCAGTGAGTGAGTGCCATTTCGCTTTTATATATATAGATAGGAGATCAGCATAAAAATTACACAAACCCCCTAGTTCTACATGAAAGGTACAGTATTTTCTGTAAAAGAACATTTGCTTGTTGATATTTTGACTATATTGCATAGCTTTCTACTTCCTTCCTAAATGCATGCCAAAAGCTGTCATTGTTGAAAAGCTTCCATATTTTAATTAAAGTGATTTGTTTGGAATACTGAAGTCATATTTCACTAGAATGAAGGTCGTTACTGTAAAACACTTGACACACTCAATTTTTCAAACAACATTGCTCTCTTAAGGAGTTTTCCATTCAATCAGTGCTTTCCACATCACTCATTGTCCTGTTTTCAGAATATAATCTGAAGTATTCTCATCAATGTTGTTCTAATGATTCATTCTTGTTTTACTACATCAATAATGTGACAGAAATCCTTTAAACTCTTGTTTCCAAGTGAACTGTAAACATAGACATTTGAAGTTACTTTACAACAGGTATTTGAAGTCCCTTTATATTATATTCATCTTCATCAATATTCATTAACTTACAACAATTGAGACATGGCTAACAATAACCAAGTAAATTTATAAATTTGTTGATTTTTTTTCTTGTCACTGAAATTGGCACCTCACATTTTTCAACATATACCTGCTTCATAAGAATTATACATATGGCCTGAAGCACATACACATTAGTCGTACATAGTTGATCGTGTTATAGTTGCTCGATACGGGTAGTGGAAAAAGAGTAGTTTTTTCAAAAAAGAGTTTCTATACATGAAAAAAACCTCGTAGATTGTTTATAAAATGATGGATGGCTATGTTAATACTCGCAGTAAACAACGACAGCTTAACCTTCCTTCAACTCCGTTTTAGTCGTTTCATCAAACACATGCCACTCTTGTAACATAAATTTCGCCTTGGCTACGTAGGCTATTTGCTGACAATAAATGTTGCTAAATGTTGTGTAGATTGAATCTCAAGTAAATATTTCTGAATAACTGGGAATAATGAATTTTAATAATTTAACTCATTGTCTTCTTGAATAACAAATTTATATTCTCATCATCTGTCTAGATAGTAAAAATAAATTGAGACACTAATATATTATAAAATACACTTCCAAAACTGAGGCACAACTTCATTCTGATTGTTAGCTGGTCAGTTGGGCAATGATGAACCTAACCTCTTACAAGAATCACCTTAAAACTCTAATCAGCTAAGCATACTAAGCATAAATCTGATCTAGAATTGAAGTTGATATCACTTGATGGAACCCAATATCAATAGTATTATATTCATGGAAATTTTGTGATAGGGAAAAATAGTCTTAAAAATTCTTTCAAGTATAGAGTAAAGTCTTATAATACAGGAGAGAAAATGAACCGAAGAACAGAAGAGGATCATTTTGAACCTCTCATTTTGTTATTATCTTCAAAAAAATATAATACTACAGATTCAAAAGGCCAGTAGTGGCAAATGTAGTCTTTGACAAATCAATCATTCCATCAAATAATATTCCTTGTGAAACGTATGAAGGTGAAAATTTTATTTTCCAAACTTAGAGCTGTATGTACAATGAGATAAAAGTATGACATAATGAGAGGTCCAGTTGGGAAGAGAGTACCGGAAGCCATAACTCAAAACTGTTTCAGAAACCTATTAAGGTCTTTGAACTGGGCACGAACTACACTAGAACCATTAAAATAATGGGCTAATGGACACTATACTCTAATAATTACTGTAACTTTTAACATGGAATACATTGTATTCCGTCTTATATTTGTTACAGCAAATACAGCAGAGTATAATTATTTTGTACAGTAATAGTCTTGATACTTATCAGCTCCATAAAGAATGAATACTTATACAATCTTATAGGATAGATACGGTAGTACGATCATCTAGGTATACCGTACGCGTATAATAGCAGACTTGATAATACAGTAGAAAATTCGATTCTCATGTAAGTATGATTTATTCTTGATGGTTTGAAACTGATCAATATCAATTTTCCGACTAAAATTATTGAAATAACCAGATAAGAACCATTCTACTTTCTACCAATAAATATGGTTCAAAACGAATAGACTGATAACTGATAATTTTAACCAGAAAAGACAAACTAAAATTCGGAACACGTCGCTTATACAACGGATTATTACTTACACTCTTAAAACTTAATCGAATAGCATACTGCATGTTTCTAGCATAATAACGATGCATAAATTGATGTTGTTCATAAGATTTTTCAGTTTACAATAAATTCATCTCCTTTTTCAAAAACAACTTTTTCAATGAAATTTAACTAAGAAATAAACAGAGTGTTTTAATAGGGCCCGAAATTCAATATTTCCCTTTATTTATGCTCACCAAACAATTTTCAAACTTTTTTGTGAACCACAGATCAAACGTCAACAAATTTTGCTCACAGATGAGGCTGAGGATTATGGAAAGTACATTAACAGGTGGTTGAAGATTTTCCAGTGCCACTCACAAAATCAATGATATAACCAGTGATTTTCATATTCTCTCAGCTTTTTCAAGAACGACTGACCAGGACAGAAATGATCGTATTAGATTCTCAGGTTCAGCTAACAACTACAGAGACTGTGGGTACAGAAAATAAAAACTGAGCTACGCATATTCAGCTGAAGAAGTGTATGGTTCGAACATTACAATATCCCAAGGGTTAGATTTGTGACAATGCTTTGACGAAAGCTGAGCTTTTCAAAACTAAGCAAGAATAGAATAGAAAAACCAAATATTTGAATTTCTTTCCAGTAAGTGCAAATCAGCAAAGTCAGCACAATTATTTGGCAAATCATTGACTGTTTTTGTTACGATATAGATTTAGGCGCTTCTGACTAAATTATTTTAAATTAATGGTACAACATTCCTCTCAGTCCTTGAATCAAGTCAAGAAATCCATCTTCCATGGATGATGTACCCAAAAATTATGGAACGTGCTAACATGAAAGAGAGGTGGAGATCGAAAAGGGTGCAAGATGCACCCACAAATAGATTCCTAGTTGAAGATCCAACTGGAAGGGTGCATGGATTTGATGTTCAGAGGAAAGAGTGGAGTGCTCTCAATCGGATACGTGTAGGAAAAGGGCGATGCGCGATGCCACGATTTGTGTGAGTGTGGCCAAACACAAACCATGAGCCACATAACTGCTGAATGCCCAATCCAATCTACACCTACTCTACATGGGTTTCCCATAGTTGAGTAGGTTAATTTCTAATAGAATTAAATTCCATATCTTTTTCATAAGCCTTTTGTATTCTAGATATTTTGTACTTTTTATGTTTTAATTACTTGATTGTATTTTTTAAAGGAAATAAATTTATCCATTATTATTATTATTATTATTATTATCATTTCATTCATCACATGACAAGTGAGTGTTTATTGCAGTCAAAGTCGGCCTTTGGCAAGACTTTGGTGCATTACTAAACTGAAATGTTCAAAAATGATCTCACAATGGATGCTGTGCTGAGAACAACTGCTTTTTCCATGGCATATTTTGCACTTTTCGATATTCCCATCTGACAAAGATTTGCTGACACTTTTCTAGTTACAACTCCAACCGTGGAGATAATGACAGGAACAATTGTGACCTTTTCTTGCATCCAGACATCCTTGATCTCAGCAACCAAGGGAAGGTACTTGGAGACCTTTTCATTATAATACTGGTCCAAGTTGTGGCAGCATGGTATGCCAACATCTATTAGTGTTGCTTTCTTGGTTACCTTATCCATGAGGATGATATCTGGCCTATTATTAGCAACTGTTCTGTCTGTCAGCACCGACCGATCCCAATATAACCTATGTGTCTCATTCTCCAAGACTGGGGATGGCTTGTACAAGTAGTAGGGCAGCTTCTGATTGATGATTTGGTACTTCAGAGCAAGGTCCTGATGTAAGATCCCAGCTACTGCATTGTGGCGCTTTAAATAGTCAGTAGCTGCCAGTGATTGACATGCCGACATGATGTGCTGAATAGTCTCAGGTGCCAAGCCACAACGTCTGCATGAATCATCATTTATAGGCAGCTTCATTATATGCCTTTGATAATTTTTTGTTGCGATTACTTGATCCTGTATTGCCACCAAGAATCCTTCCGTTTCAATAAACAGGTCCCTGTGCCAAAGCCATGCATTGGAAGCCTCCTCATCAACTCCAGGCTGAGATAAGGCAAATGCATGTCTTCCATGAAGCTGCTTCGACTTCCATTGCTCCAGAATCTCACTCTCATGCTGTCTGTTGGTTTTAAAGTCCGCAGTAGGCAGCTCAGAAAGATTAAGTGGAGTGTACCCTTTATCAGCTTTTCTCACCACTGCATACAAGCCACCCTCCTTCTCCATGAAGTATGTCTTCATGCTACTGATATGTCTCTCACAAGCCCATTTTATATCAATGAGCCCGCACCCGCCTTTCTTTCTTGGCAATATGAGCCTCTCTATACAGGCCTTGGGGTGATGAGCTCTGAACTTAGTGAGGAGCACTCTTGTTGATCTCATAAGATCTTCCAAATCAGTTGCAGTCCAACAAACAACACCGAATGAGTAAGTCAGCACAGGTATTGCATAAGTGTTGATGACCTTGAACATATTATTGCCATTTAGCTGAGTCTTCAAAAGTCTCCTCAGTCTGGTCAGGTATGTCTCTCTTACTCTTTCATTTTCTGCTTGACATTCTTCTGGTTTATTTGTCTAGCCTTGTACACTACAAGTACTTGTAGACATCACTTGGCCCCATCGCTGCAAAAGCACTCTCCAGGTCCTCATCAATCATTTGTGCCACGACTTGACCTCTCACAACACTGAGTGTCCTACACTTCTCTAGACCAAATGCCATGCAGATATCAGCAGAAAAGGTTCTAACCAGACCCAGCATTTCCTTCAGTTGATTTTCAGTACCTGCATAGAGCTTGATATCATCCATATACATCATGTGGGACGGTGGATGAATTTCTCTTGCTTCTCCCTTCAGCTTGAATCCATGTGTTGTGGAATTGAGTAATGCAGACAATGGATTCAGAGCTAAACAAAACCACAATGGGCTCAAACTATCCCCTTGGAAAATACCTTGACAGACTGGTATAGTATTGGTCTGAATTTGTCCAGCATTAGTTCTCATTTTGAGCACTGTCCTCCACATCGACATGAGATGCTTGAGCAGCATTATGACTGAGTTGTCAATTTTGTAAATATACAGGACTTGAATGAACCAGGAGTGGGGGACACTGTCAAAGGCTTTTCGGTAGTCAATATAAGCCATATGAATATGCCTTTTCTTTTTGACAGTTTGTCCCATTGCCACTGAGTCAATGGTCAAAACCTCGTTGCAGCCCAGCCCACCTTTCATACAGCCTTTCTGCTCATCAGCAAGCAGTCTCTCCCGACTCAAGTATGACTGCACTTGATCTGTTATACATGCAGTGAGAACCTTGTATAGTGTACATAGGCAAGTGATTGGCCTATATTGGGCAGGGTCATGAGTTCTATCATTTTTAGGAAGCAAGTATGTCACTCCTTTGGTGAGAAATTGTGGAACTCTGTTTTATTATTATTATTATTATTATTATTATTATTATTATTATTATTATTATATTATTATTATTATTATTATTATTATTATTATTATCTTTCAAGGGAAGACCTAAGAGAGCTGCATGAAGCCACAATCAGAGCTGTAGACTGGTTAAAGCAGCTGAGAATAGAATTGTGAGTGACTCTGGAAAAAGAGCTGAATAATTTTATATACAGGTTAGGCCTGAAACTGATATTTTATGTTTTGGTGACGAGGGTCTAAGACCTGATTATTATTTTATCTCCTGAAAAGAAAAAGAAGAGTATCAAGGCTGATAAGGCATCGGGACCATACGATTCAATGAATGATTCCTTAAATCATACTGATTAACTTTTATTACTAAGTATTACGTCCATATAAAGGAATAGAACAAGTGGTATATAATATAAGGGTGATAAATTTATCTCCAAACTTATTAATCTCATTCACCGTCTTAGTTTCCTTGACGTAAAATTTCGAAAATTCTAAACCATTTGTTCCACGTCATGAATCATTGCATTCGGATTATCTCGAATATGGACGGTTTTAATATTGTTTGGTGATTTTGATTCATCTGAATTTTGTTAAATAAATTGGAATACTTGCGTAGAAGATTCAACAAAATCCTCATTGATCAAACATTACTACTACATCAACCGAATGTTATTAGCGAAACGTTTCTAGTAACTGATGAACATTTACATCACATGATATCAGCTGATAAATGCCACACCATAAATGAATGATATTGAAAGCCACACTACTGTAAAAAACCCGCAAATTCAACCAGCTCCACAGGCGTGGTAGTCTCTTCTTCTCAACTGAACAAGAATACATGTGTCTGGAGAGATTGTATGCTACCTTCTCCCAAATGATTGAATGGTGAAAGGTCAATTCCGTAGAATTATAGAATAACCATTTCCATTTTTATGTTCTGATATCGAATAAGTTATTACTGGAACCAGTCAATTCAAAAGACCACCCCCTATTCTACTGAACAACTTCAATTAAAAGAATATCTGGAGAGATTAGACATCAATATTCCAGCCAAGCTTTAATAGAGGTGATATTGAAATGTTTCCATAACAATCAGCTCTGGAAATCCGAATAATGAGCATAGTAGGTACTGATTCTTATAACCAACAGGCATGAGCTGAAATATCAGAATGCTGATGATTGAATCCAATTATTCCTGATTGTTAGTAAGCCGTTCCCAGTTGATCCATAAGTTAAATGATGGTGATTCACACATCTTTGCTTGTCCACAAAACCATTATCACTGAAATTGGATTTACTTTGATTTAAAATAGGCTAATAATAATTTCCTATGTCTTTTGAATGTTTCAGTTGAACTTCTATCTAAGAAATAGTACGTCTCAGATACCGAACCTCAATTTATTCCACTTCAAACGTATAAAAAGTCTAGCATTACACGTTAAAAACTCTATAGATATATATTTCATCTTTCTTGGGTGATTTGAAAAGGTTGAAGTAGTACTTGAATAATGTTCCAATGGATAATATGATCATGTATCTAGAATATTAAAATTATTGTTTTTTGCAGCAACAGATACAGTAAGTATTTGAATATATATAAAATATATTTTTCATTTGCTTGCTCTATACGTGTGCCTTCCATATGAGAATTATATTCAGGTACGATTATCAAATGAGCATACTATAAAATACGTTTTTCACGATTCATTTTCACAGGGATGCTCAATCCGAAGAAAGCTTATCATTGGGGAAAAATCCGAGAGTTTTTGCAGACTCAATAATTGCCAACATTCAGGTAAGTGAAGCTAATAGTGCAAATTCACTCAATATTGATAAAAATTATCAAAATAATTCACCTATTGGAACAATTTGTAGCGATACAAAATTATTACTACTCATAATTATGTTTTGCGATTTTCCTTTTATTCCTAACAAATGCAATAAAATGCCAGTAGAAATTGGAAAACATTGTATTAATATTTTTAGCAAAGCATGTCCATTGAAAGTCAAAGCCACATCCAACTTGATGAAGTTCGCCTAAGATACTTCAATGCGAATGGAAACTTTCTTGATAATGAATATAATGAAATTGATATCCTCTATTAGGTACATGTCTGATCATGAAGCAGTGATATAATACAAAATATGACTTGTGATACATAATCAAACAGACTTGAAGATAACAACATAAAACAGAATGTGAAAATAATCTTAAAATAGTATGGAAAATTTATAAAAAGTACACTCATATGAAATTCTATTTCGAGGAATATTATCATACATATTTCTGTTTGTACATTGTACTTACTCTGAGTCTCTGATTTTTCCCAATATGGAACGTGTAGAAAAGCTCATTTAGCTCATGTAGAAAAGTGTAGAAAAGCTCATGTGGGTGAACTTCGCCCTTTCAAGCCATGACTTCGACCACATGCGTTTCAACCTTTTGCGTTTTTTCTTTTATAAAAAATCAGGTGTTATAGTCTGTGTAAAATAAGTTGAGACTTGGTCCTCCATCCAAAAAAAATACAAGGTTGCCAATTGGTGTAAATTTGCAAATTTCCAATTCAACGTCGTAATAGGATGTAGAATATCAACCCCGATATCCCAGTAGTGCTAAAAAAGTTTCAGGGTTGAAGGATTAAAAGTAAATTTAACTCTTATGTTAAAATTGGGAACATCGCGAAGATTTGTTTTTCTTTTGAATATCACTTCTCTCAGAATCATGGGGCGTCGTAATGCGTAATAATTTTATATCAAATTAACAATTATTATTATCAATGGACATTTATATCAAATTCCTTTCTATTGGTGTTTGGATGATTTTTACCCGACCCATAATAATAATATATATATATATATTATACATATCTTCTAATTTTCTTCTCCCCGTTACCAAGTAAAGCAATGTTGCTGTCAATTTTTCATGCGGCGTTATTGCTTTCTACATCACAGAATCTTCTTTTGAAATTAACGGGGTGACCATTCTTAATAATTCCAAATAAGTTGGCTCATCCATTCGTAGTTTTTTCAATCTTTTGGATGACATTGCAACTCTGACAATATACGTTTATGTGGGTGAACTTCGTCCTTTCAAGCCATGACTTCGTCCACATGCTCCTTTTGCGTTTTTGTTTTGGACACTGCACACATTATAACAATAGCTTGTATGTCTTCAATAGATGACATGTCGTCTTGAACTGAATTTACTATCACAGAATGAATTGCACTAAAATTTACTAAAATCTTAACAAATCTGCACAAAACAACGCCCACCTTCCAATAGAGCTACCGCGCGACTGGATACGCAACGGCCCTAAGGCCGACCGGTACGTGAGTGGGGAGAACGCCATTGCGGTACGGCCCTAAGACCGGGACTGAACAGTCCGGGCCTTAAGACCGATCGAAACGTGTATGTAGGCCTTGGGTTGAATATTTTCATATGTTGACAGGCACCGATGGGAGAGAATGCCTTTCCACAATACATCAGTACAACTCCTCCGCCACCACTACCTCCACCACTCAGGCCAGACAGTGGACCATCCTCACCTTCACCAAAAAAGCTCAGGTGAGTTCAACCGGTTGGGTTCTTAATCATTCTTCATCTTAATCAAGTTATCATAGAAAGAATAGAATAATACTTAAAAAGTATCGAAAAATTCATGATAGAAGTAGCCTACATTGTTGATATATATATATACAATTATTGTAATTAACACAATTTTTCCTATTCTCTTAGAACTATTGTCTAGGATATGAACAGCTGAGTTTTGAAACTCATGGCAGGGTTTGGTGGAAATTAATAATGTTTGGAATGTATACTTCCATTGATACAGAAGCAGATACAAATAATGCTGCTTTATGAATGTTTGTATTATAAGTTGATCTCACAATAGTTCATTATCAACTTTCAAATATGCTAAGACACTACGTCGTTATTAGAGATGAGTCTTTCTTCTTGGCCATTTCAATGTCTCTTGAGAGAATCTTCCCAATGTAGTATTTGAAATTTTAATCCTCGAGGTCATAAGAGCCTCATCACTAGGAAACCCTGAAATTGAGTGCATTTAACAGGTGATTCTGGAACATAACCCTTGTATAACAATGTGATCTAAAATATTTATTTGATCGGTTAGGAAGGCCTTGAAAGTTATTACAAGGAGTTTTTTTAAATTTTGGCTGTACGACATGGTTTTCTATTTTCGCTAGTACTCGCTCCTATATTAAATCTCAAAATTTCTGAGGAATCTTGTTCAGAATAGAATGTAATTTTACATGATTTGTAATTCTTCGCCATTACTAAATAATACTCCAATTTGTATTCACATGATTTGTAATTCTTTGCCATTACTAAATAATTTTCCAATTTGTATTCACATGATTTGTAATTCTTCGCCATTACTAAATAATACTCCAATTTGTATTCACATGATTTGTAATTCTTTGCCATTACTAAATAATTTTCCAATTTGTATTCACATGATTTGTAATTCTTCGCCATTACTAAATAATACTCCAATTTTTATTCACATGATTTGTAATTCTTTGCCATTACTAAATAATTTTCCAATTTGTATTCACATGATTTGTAATTCTTCGCCATTACTAAATAATACTCCAATTTGTATGAGTTGTATAAAGTGGAATAGTGAGTTTCCAGAATTTTTCAAAAAAAAACTTGAAAAAATCCTTTTTTTTAAATCTGTAGCTCCAAAACCAATAATTTAGAATCCTGCTCGACCACTCAATCCATTGAAAATTTTACTGTCTTCTATTTTGAGAAGTATGCTTTTTTCTAATAACCAGAGGTTTTCGAAATAAAATGGAAAAATTGAAAAGTCCCAAAATTTGAGTTTTTCAAGGATGAAGCCGCCAAAAAATTCAAAATTGACAAAAAATTTCTGACTTGAATTCAGCGGCCCAAAATACATACAAAACCGACGAGAAAAATTATCATTTGCATTTTGCATTTTGAATATTGCATTTTACGGACTGTGGTGGCCTAGATGCAAAATATTGGCTCATAAATACCAGCCTTAATACCAGAGAAAAGATAGCTTAAGAGCATAGCATCTTAAAAGCATAGCATTCTATTATTCCACAAAAGTGGGGCTTGGACGCAGACTTCGTCCTTGAAATTCTTAAATCTTGGGGGAAAATTTATTTTCTTTTAATTTTATTTTATTACTGACGGCAATTTTATTTTCAAGGAGAGGTGGGTAGCAACTAGATTTTTGAAAATAAGGTGCACAATGCATATCATCCTCCTATGGATTGGTGAACAGAAGTTCCCATACATTTTTTGAAATAAGTACCTTCTGAGATGTCATTTTAGACATTTTACTTAAATGCTTAGGATGATGCGCAGATGACACCTGGGATTGTGCGTGAGAGATGTGAGCAATCTATTGAGGAATAAGAAGTTTTAACCACAGTTTTTGGTGGCTTTCAAATCATTCAAGCAGACGGAAGAGCCTGTAGCACGACTCTTACCTTAATCTTTGCGAGGGCAATCATTCCCCAAACAAACACCTTATGATTAAAAATTAGTCAAGTTAATCCTTCTATCAAATTCCAGAATTTTTCCATATCAATTTCAATTTATTTATTCACGTATCATACAATTTGAACAACACATTACAATTATAAAATGATTATTAGAACTCACATAGACTATTACGTCCGTGTAAGGGAGCAGTTCTTTTAAGATTAGCTGTGTAACAATAACAAATATTGGGCTATATAAGTATAAAATACATATGGTAAATGAAATAAAAATAGATTATATATAATACATTTTTAGTATTAATTACATAAAAAATCAATTTAAATTCAAGGAGGAAGAAAAGATAGATCCTTTGGAAGAAAATTAGGTAATCGGCTTGTAATAGTACCGATTTTTATAATTTAATAATATTTATTATTTTCATCACACCTGAATAGCCGGAATCGCTTTTTGCAACATGTATCAATTATAAAAAGGAATTATAAAAAGATAGATTCCAGAATTATTGTAAGTAGCGGTGTAAGGAGAATTGTCTATAATTTATTCACAACGCTTGAATTCAATAATTTGAAATATGATGTTTGTTGATTCGAGGTTATCTCAAGAAGAGGAATTGCTCCGTCTTCAGCAAGAGAATGGGACCCATCCGTATCATCATCAGCAGCAGCAACATCACCATCTTCAACAACAGGAGGAAAATGATCAAGAAGAAGTAGCTGAGGATTTGTCAATGGCACCTGAGGAATCTCCAGCTGATCACAATGGAGCTGAATCGTAACAGTGGGGCGTCAGTTGAAATTTATGTAAAAACAACTTTTCTATCATATTAATACTCTGTAAATATTACACCTGTAAATAGATGGAGATCAAATTCCATCAGCTAAATAAATATTGTGACAACTCGGTAGGCCTACTGGGTATTGACTCTTGTACAGTTTCATATGTATAAATACATGTACAGTTCTTGCCTAGATTTAAATATGGCTGTGTGGAAGAGACATAGTCTCAATCTGTTTTATCTCTTGAGTTATGTCCAGTTTGAGTTTTCATACGCTCACCGCAATAGATACCGTATCAAATGTTACCATTTATCGTATTCTTGCCTTCCAGTAATTCATGGAATTGTTGCTTTTTACAGTCTAGATTAGCTAGGCTATCCAACAGTAATAATCGATTGCTGATGAGACTGTTTTTTCAAGTCATAATAATTATAGTGCATGATAATTTGATTATTTTGCTACAGTAGAACCCGGTATAACGAATCCGAAAACCACTTTTGTTTTCAAGACCCTTGAACCAACTTGTACATAATGTAATTTAGATGTAGCCTCGTTAATAACACGTTGCCACTACGATTTTTCTTCTTGAGATTTCGTTGTACCGGCGATAGTTTACTGCACAAGTGTATAATATATGGTTTAATTGATGCTACACACTTTCACACTCTTCTCCACCCTTCGCAGCAATAAATGATTTATTATAGAAAAATCAAATGTTACCATAATCGGATCATTTATCTCTTATTTACAAGTTATTCTTGCTATTGAGAACTTTATTTCGATTAAATGTAATTGTAATCTCTGATAATTGACGTGTATAGTTTGATAATTTAAAAATTAAACGCTGCAATATAGGTGTTATATTGGTGGTTATCCATTCAAATATTTATGTTGGGTAAGCTGTCTTACCTACATTTCTACAAGCCGTGTTTAAGTACAATGGTTACAAAAGGAAACTTCTACGCAGACAATAAGCCAGTAAATCATTCTAGAATCTAGAGCCATGTTGCAATTAATTTTGATGCTGAGAAAGGTGACGTTCTATTTTTATTGAAGATTTGTTCACTTCAATTATTGTCTCGTATCAATATTTTGTCACATGAACGTTTATCAAATTTAGTTATAGGCCTAACACTTTATTTATAGGCCTAAGATAAAAATAAACTTATTCTGAGATGGGGAAAAGATATAGAATTTGAAACATTCATTTATATACATGATTTGAAAACCGAATCATGAATCTGTAAGCTAGCAAAGCTCTCTATAGACCATTAGAAGGTTATGTTTAATTTAAAATGAGGGATTTGATCTATTCGATCATGAATTCATTCCACATTCTCCCTACACATCCTCATAATGTTATGCTAATCAGATCATAGCAAAGTCTCTTAATTAAAATAGAATTGAAACCGACGAATTTAATCCATAACTATTCATTAGCATTAGCATTTTGTACCTGCAAAAACTGACAACTGATAATGTGGGTAACCATGTATATAAAACAGAGTTTTTCCATGATGGGTGATTGAAAAGTGTTTGCTGGTATCATAAATAAACAGAAAAAAAAATAATTCGTCGTGAGTAAACATTGCAGATAAATCAGAAAAAGTACATTTCAACAACTATTCCGCTTGATCATCCAATCATCCATTAAATGTCAAAAAGTAGAGTCCCTATATTGAGGTATTCAACATACACTGACGCTGGCATATTAAAAGTATGCCTATTTCATGAATTTCAATGAATATGTATGGACGTTTTGTTCCTCTGTTCTCTATAAACAATATCTCTTGAAATCTGCAATTGAGATTTTCGGGCAGGCTGGTCGAGTGGACTAAGGCGTTGCAAACCTTCAGTCTGCTAGCACTGCCTGGTCTTGGGTTTGAATCCCGCTGGAAGATATGGATGGTTAATCATATCATCTCAAAGCAATGCACAGGTATCATCATGCATAGGTGAGAAGCCTGTATCTTATGTGGGTAACAGCAGCAATAAATACCCAGAGAAACTTAGAAATCAGCCAGCAGAAAGTGCGCGTTCCATTGAGAATCAAACATGAAAGAGCTCTTCTAGCAAAATATTTTAAACGATGTTTCAATGGATACATGGATGAAATCGACATCATGATGTCATATGGAAGATAATTCCATTATTATCATTTATCAGAGTCGATTATGGTTATAGAAACGACTATAATTTGCATTGCTTAGTCTTATTATATTTATAAAATAGTGAAATCTCGTTTAGAATTTTAAATGTCTCTGTAAAGCAAATGGAAAGCCGTATCCACTTATTCTATTTGTTTTATTCCACATGGTTTTTCTGCAATAATGACAAAGCACTGTATATTATTTGTAAAATTATTGAATCGAGGCTTTTGGTCCATACTGCAAAATTATTCCATCATCAATCCCACCTGATCCAATAGCAACTGGAAACTATTGAAATAGCAGGTCAACATTTTCAAAAATTACATGGAAATACATTTGTGTACAGTAGTCACAATATACGTTTATATGAATGACTCAGATTATCAAGTCAAAGATTCAAACAAGGTGCACCTTCCATATTCAATATAGTGGTTAAATAATATTTGGGATTATTCTATATTATTTAATCTCTTAAATATATACTTCTTCATACCATACTCTTCAAAAACAGTTTCTATTAAAAGAGTAATGTAAGGTTAGAAGTTCTACTTCTGACTGGAGGCTCATTCAGTAAAAATACTTTTCACTATACCGTATTGAATTTCTCTTTCGCGAGTATGTGTACGGTAGGCCTATGTCATGGATGGACAAATCCAATATTAGCTCGACCCATCTGCTAATCTGCTAATATGAATAGTATGGACCAAAGTCTCTGAGCCACGATGAATACACGATGCAAGCAATAGTGACAATCAGTTAAAAAATTCAGTAAATAAATGTTATTGTAAAAGTATGTTGATGACATTAAATGATAAGTAATGAGCATTGTATTTTCATGTTTCTTTTCTCTAGTTGTAGCCTTCGAAGTCGTATTTGTTGAAGGAGATGATGTGCCAAATATCTGTTAATAATACCCAACGATGTTGTTGCTTCGCAATATTTGTCAAACGCTGATTTTTTACAAATAGAAGTTCGAATATTGTATACTTACATTTACCAATCATATTTTATAGAATTTGTTCACAAAAATATACATATCGTATTCTTAATATAATTTTTGAACATAGTAACTTTGCTCATAAGGGGAATAAATAATTATAATTGATTAATGTACCGGTATGAATCGATCGAATTGAGATGGAAATATCTATACGGTATTGAAATTGAAATCAAACCTTTGCTCTGATTGGATGCATAATGCACATGACCATAATAATTCATTATTCTTCTAATAGGATGACAGTGATTGACGCATATCTTGTTTTCATAAGCAATGAAAATTGTAAATTTTTTTCTTATGCAAATCATATATGTTTAATATTGAGAAAGGACTTTGGAAAAAAGGTACCTACCTATTATCGATTGAATGCTACAAAAAATATTATCAACGTATAATTATGTATAAATTACTGCATGTATTTGTAATAATATCAACGTTTCTCAAAAATCTGTAGCATTTACAGAGTTAATTAACTTTCAATTTTGTAGACGATATACTCAACTTCAAACTAAAAGATAATATTTTTACACATGCGATAACACTGAAAAATCAAGAATAATAATATATATTTTATGAAATACAGTGTTTATTGTGATCCATTAGAGTATTTGTTAACATTCAAGCTGATGAACTAGAATTTTTTCAATGTATTTTAAACAGTTTGTCCTGATAGTATCCTCCTTCACGATTATGCAAAATTTATTAATACAGATAAACTTATTGAGTAACATCACAACGTCCTTGGTCAGTAAAACTTATTGCAATTACATTAAAACATTGAAATTGGACAGGGAAAATTTTATAATTTTAAAAATATTATTCAGTTGATATCAAACTTTGATACCGTATTAAAAAAAATATTAAATTAATTTCAAGATGCGCCAATACTAACGAATTCTTTAAATTTTATTTCCGTCCATAAAGATAGAAACTATAACTTTTAAAAACTGTATTGAATTGAATACTGTGAACTGTAGCAATTGAAACTGCTGAGTAATTATCTAGAACTCGGAATGGGATTCATCTCTAGAGAGAAATTTTTCAATTATTTTATTGTATAATTATAATATAAAATAATATAATATTATTGCTAAGATATTATTATTTATTTTATAATGGTTTATTCTCTAAGTCGAACAAATTGATCATTTTCTTATTGCAACTAAATCTCATGCAGTGAAAAAAAACGTTGGTGCCAATTTCCATCCCTCTTAGCTAATCTTTAATTGCTTTAATTCAGTATTATCATGTAAAAAATATTAATCAAAAACATTCTGTCTCATGATACTTTGTTTTTACATTATTTGAATTACTGTATATTTTAAAATAAATTATTAATAGAAATTATATTTACTCATTCTTCTATTCTTTTCAGTCTCACCCAAAATGGAAATGAAAGAAATAGCATTATTTGTTTAGAGAATATAAATCAATTCAATTCAACTTTTATACTTTCATCAACATTTTCTTCCAATATAACTCAATTTTATTCATTCACGATAGGCATCAGAGATGTGTAAATAATTTTTAATGACAATCTTCGAAATTGTGAGTTCAAAATTATTCAAGTTCCATATACAAGATTAAATTTATAATCAATAAGGTACAATGAATATAAATATTTAACATGAGTTAAATTTAACCAATTGAACATTAATGGAACCCATACCTCTTTTCCACAAGTCCTCATTAAAAAAATAACTCTCATCCGAGTTGTTAATTCAATATTTCAATTATGTTACTTACCATTTAGGAGTAAAAAGTAGTACCCAAAGTATCCTCATGATAAATTTAAGAGTGAAAAATACAACGATTTTTTAGAATAGGAGGAGGTCTTGAAATTGTATTGAAAGTTACTCATTACATGGAGAAAAATATTTCAGCACAATCTAGAAAAATTTTGGGTGAAAGAGGCATAGTCCTACCTTCCTTCAATTGAACCAAAATGACAGCAAAAAGTTTAGGATACTGGATTGTTAGTGCATTGTTGTTGTATTCCATAGTGTTCATGTCCAAAGAATTCGTTTCTTATTAGGATAGTGAAGCACAAACTCTAAATTATATACTTGAAGAAAGGTTGTAGTAATGTATGAATAATAATGAACATTATAATGTATGTTTTAAATAAATTTATACTGTCTATAATTATTGCGGCAAAATAATTTGATTTTTTTCTCACATGATATGTTCCTTTCTATTGTGTTGAAATGAGTAAGCTAACGCGAACTTCATCAATACACGACACAATCCTGAAGAATTCCTGTTTGAATTTCAAGCCACAGGTTTTTTATTAGTATTAATGATGAATCAAGCTCGTTAAAATTAATTTACCAATTAACAAACCCCTGACGAATAAAAGCCATACACAAAATCAAAACGGTTTACAGTCTATTATCTTCTTTAACAAACATAATATAATATCATGTAACTTTTGAAAATGAGTCATTTTATTAACAAAATACCTGATGAAGGAAGTTTCTCTAAAAGAGAAATGAGTAAAGAACGAATATTTCTCATCATGTATATTAAATATTTCAAATTGTAACAATATTCATAGGCAACATCTTTTTGAACGGAGGTTATTCTATCACTAACTATATTCAACGGCCATACTTCCGCATTTTATACCAATACGAATTTATATTGATAGTTGAATTGGTAAAAATATTCGA
This sequence comes from Nilaparvata lugens, assembly GCF_014356525.2. Taxonomy (NCBI): domain Eukaryota; kingdom Metazoa; phylum Arthropoda; class Insecta; order Hemiptera; family Delphacidae; genus Nilaparvata; species Nilaparvata lugens. The sequence goes on along the minus strand of NC_052518.1, from coordinate 76,691,373 downwards.
ACTAGAATGAGCGAATGACGAAATAACATTTTATTGGAAATTTCATCTTCAACATACATTTAGTTCAGTAAATGTTAGAATTAGTAGATTTAAAAATAATCTAGGGGCGAAAGTGTACAAATTGTCTTTAAAAATTATAGAATTCTACCATTAACAATGATTCATAAAACGCTATAATTATAAAATGGAATGTTTAAGTAGGACAATGTCTTTTATTGCTAGGAATCAGCTTTGAGCATGATGTAAATTTATATAACAATTTAATATCAACAACAATTAGAGAACAGTTTGAACACAACAGAGAGAGAATAACTTTAACATTTCATGAGTTTCAACTCAATAAATAACTAACAACTACAAGAATATCAACTGAATTGTCAAAATTTTCATTAATTTCATTGAATCGTCGAAGATAGTTTTACAAGAAGGAATTGTGTTGTGATCGTTTCACAAGATAGATAAAATTTTTCAAAATTAAGTAGTAAACATTTAAAATACTATGTTGATGAAAAATGTATCCCCAGGCCATAAAGCAAAATAAAGCATTCAATTCTGAACCCATTTATAGGAGCCGTAATACTTGAAATCACACTTCTTGAGAAGGTCATCACTTTCCTTGGGTCCACGAGAGCCATAACTGAAAAAAATCAATTATTCATAAGTCAACTGTCAACAGTTTTCACATATTATATTGACTCTGAAAACAAGATTCTTAATTATCAATTTTGTCAACTCTTCTATTAAATATTGCTAATAAGTCTTTCTTGATCCAGCTGTCATTTGATCCATCTATATTATTTTATGAATATTATTTTTGTGAGTTGGAAGTTGAGTGGTGGAATCAATTATTGTTCCACGTAGTTGATTGAACAATTTAATTTAAAAATGTGTGAGTTGAAAACGTGTGAATCATCACGTTAATTAACAATTAACTGAGCAATAAAGGCAATGTTATGATTTTACTCCATGCTCCATACAAACTATAGTAATTGTTTTTTTCCGTTAGGGCTACTCTTGAATATAAATAAAAATAGAAATTCAAGTACCTTTTTTAAAAAAAACATTTACTCCCTTAAAATACCCTTGAATTTTAAAATATCCTTTACTCACAACATCTTTCGGCTATATGATGCCATTATCTAATGAATAATAAATATAATGGCATCATATAGCCGAACCATGTAGTGAGTAAACAATTTTAAAAAGGGTACTTCGATTTCTATATTTATTTGAACTATAGTAAGTTGGTTTTTGGTATGCACATCAAGGTCTTGAATGGAATCACATAAATACATTCGAATTTTCATCTCGAGATCCATAATCCGTTTGCCGTTAACAGGTGACTGTTTGAGGCATTACTTACCTGAAAGATTCTTGCCTTGAGAATCAAGTATAGGCTGTCTCAGTTCGGGCAGTTTAAACCAGCATAATTGTATTTTCAAGATTGGGATCTTTGAGGATATGTAGTGTTTTAATCAAATCATTTTGAAAAATATATTTTTTCTTAACGTCGAGAGTGATTAATACTCAAGACCAAGGATCTTTATAAGGTGGGATTTTTATAGAATAAGATTTATTTGGCTCACCCCAATTTTAGTTGAAAATGTTGAGCGACCACAGACTCTAACCAAACGAGTAGCCCAATTAAATGTATATATTTTTTTGTAGATTTGTAGTATTTCAAATATAATTAAAGTTTATAATATTTGTTTCTGTAAATCTGAAATCATCATTGTTTATTGATCAGCAAACGCAACTCAAAATAAATTGTTTATTCTTCTCTTTTACTGTTATTGTCCATTACACCTACGAATCAAAACATTCCCAAATCCACTAGTTCTTTTGTTTTATATTAATCATTTAGTATCCATCTTAATTAAATATCTTACACAGCTCTCATTTATTCTATTCCCAATGGATAATAAAGACTTCAAAAAGGAAACATACAAGTACGCGTGCTTTAAGCATGCACAACACAACAAAAATATCGTTGTTTATCTAATCAAATTTTTGTTTCTCAATAAAATTAGTGATTACAATGCAATTTTACTTTTTCCAAAACCTGTAGAAATTCATGATTTGAAGACTATTAGGCCTAATGACTGCATCAATTTATTCAAGACTATTTATAGATAATAAAAATATTATAAAATCTCATAATGATACTTGAATAAATAAACCAATGAAATTGCATGAAATACACCCAATGTTCCTAGTACATTTTAAACTTACTGAGAACATTTCAGTTTATGGATTATCGAAGAGAATAATTTCCATGATTTAAATCATGACATTGATTTGTAAATTCGACGCTAGACCACGATGAAAGAATTGGGAGTTTAAGTGTGTTCTCAAATCTAAAGGATAGCTAAAATTAACACATTTTTACCATGACAGATTGAAAATCCACTAACAGCCTTCTAAAGTAAGTGAGCTTCAGTAGCTTCCGAACTAGCTGGTAAAACCAAGTAGAAATAGCCTATAGAAGAGCATCAACTTCACTCAACACAATTAAGTATTGTATCAACTATTATTCTTCAATCATGTTTTATATTTTCAAGGACTTTATCTGTAAAATATTTTGTAATAATAATTGAAGGCCGTATTTATGAATACTATTCAATATAATCTGAACAAAACAAGTTGGAACTCGGACAAAATATCCGTGACGTCAAATCATGAGAAATTTGTATCATTCCATGCAAAACCATATGACTGGATATATTAGAATTGACAACTCTGCATCGAAAATGTCTAATTTCAAACTGAATATTTCCAGCCTTACGAGCTTGCATGAAAAGATTGAAATTTAGTACAATTTGGCAACACGAATATTTTGTGCAAGTCTCAACTTGTTCAATTCAGAGTAAAGGTTGAGTACGACTTTGTTGCCTAGTAACAAAATTTCAAATTCAAATTTTTATTCACTCAAAATTCATAGAAAAATATTCACAAAAATATAGAACGACAACTCAGTAGGCCTACGTTTTTCAATTATTATTTTCAACTTAGTATTCAACCTAATATTTGATGTATAGATTATGAGCATCATTATGAGTGCTGTAACTGCCTATTATGAGTGCATTGTTGTTAGGACTATGGTTGTTATATTGGGCCTATTTCAGTTCTCAACCACAGTCAATAATCATATAGTTGGTCTAACTGATGTATCCTTTCTGAGGTATTCCAGTGTCCTTTTTTAACAGACCTACTCTCTTTCATCTGACAAGTGAACACGAACAAAATATCAACACAAATACTTAACATTCAAATCTTTACAAACAAAATAGCATCGACAATAATTATTATAGTTGCAGACTTTGAAACTTACACATAAGGGGTGGGTGCGATCTTCTCCTTCTCTATCCTATGAAGTAGAGGAGTGAAAATTCTCCACGCTTCTGACAACTCGTCCGATCTGACAAAATGCATCTGAGAGCCGCAGAACACATCGAGGATGAGCCGCTCATAGGCGTCAGGCATCTTGATACTCTGTGAAGTGCAAATTATTAATTATGAATGCAGAATAAGCAACTGTAACTTTCGAAGCTGCTTGTGGTTGACCTATTACAATAGAACAGGAATATAGTTTGAGCATCGGAAATAGCTAGGTCAATTGCGATAATTTACCCATTATCAATTCAAAATTATTGATAAATAAGATATTTAAGGTAATTGAAAAGTTGTTTTAGTTATTACTGGGTCAACTCAACTAATGTTCTGTTATAATAGATATCTAATTATGAAAATCAGAAATGTATCAAATTTCTTTCCAATTGCCAGATATAAATAGATTGAAAACACTTAAAAACTTACATTAGAACATTTTCAAGTGTTTTCAATCTATTTATATCGTGTCTCCTGTTATATATATATATATATATATATATATATATATATATATATATATGTTGTATGGATACAGTGGCGGAGACAAATAATAATAGAAAGAGATGAAAATAATTAAACAATTCATACAAGTATTTTAAAGTTCTTGAGTCAGAGTATGGCCTCGTCATCTGCTACATGCAATTTCTGTAGCCCTCCCTGGAATCTTGACAAAGAACACTCCGTAAGGATGTGGTTCATGCTTTGCTCCTCACCAAGGTATAAGATGTTGTGGTATTTCTCCATAATTGGTATTCACAACATCAACGTCTTATTCTTTCAGTAATATGAATTCTCTGAGTGCAATATGCACTCAAAAAATTCCGGTCAAAACACAAGTATCAATTTCTGTTTTACCTTGAGGTAGAATGACACCATTTATTCTTACAATTTCATTATTATTATTAGATCAGTAAGGTTTAGATTAACAATGTTTATATGTTCATATTACAATTTATTGATTGTTGCGAAGTTTATAAATCTATAATTATCGGAAATTTAGAGCACTATTAAACGATTTTAACTCAATAAGATATAATTTAAAATGACAATGTAAACAATTCAGTGAAGGTAAGCCTACTTGAGCCGTTTTCAATTCATTGTTGTACAGAAAATATTCATCAATTTTCAATCCCCAAGTGACAATAGTAGTGCACACAATAGAGTGTGTTAATTTATCACATTGAAAGATATGGTGGAAGCAGAAATCGGTTTCTCCTCTTCATGATAAATGTATTATCACTTAGACTATAAGTGGTCGTCAGACAAGTTGCATTTTAAACTTGGATTGAAAACGTGAAATATGATATTTGAAATCCAGATTCTATAATTTGATTAAAAGGTTACACGAAATGTATAAGAATATCAATAATACTTTTCCAACTAATTGAATAATTATAATCGTGTTTGATTTGGATAGGGCAGAACTGGAAATGTTTAAGTGAATGGTTCTTTATTTTTTAAAATAATTTACACAAATTACAAATATATTTAAGTTGTTGAAGGAAAAATTGGAAAAATCAAGCATTGATACTTTCTATTAGCAAAAACTACATCTGACAACGCACTTCTAGCAAAGCCCTTACAACCTGATCCTCGTAGTTACTTTATTACCCACGAGCAAATGTAGCCCATAAAAATCACAAAAATCCTTTCCACTGTACTTGACAACTGCAAAAATATAGATTTGAAAAAATAGAATTATTCTACTATTCACTATTTAGTCAAAATAGCATGGATAATAAATCTTTATTGAAGTTGAATATTCTCATAAAAAGAATTCGACTCCGGTAGAATGAAAACCGGCAAACTCAAGATCCAAAACCAGGTGGTATTTATATTCAACCCCGGAATACTACTACTATGAGTACTTGGGGATTTGATGATTTGAAAGCATTTTTCGCTAGGACAAATTAAATGAATTCGTTTCAATCATTAATATTAGAAATAATTTATTAATAAAAAATAGGGCAATGAATATCCTTGGTAAATTCAGAATATTTATGAACAATTTCAAGTTAATCAATTTGGTTGTTCAGATTTGATGTTGTTTCAAACAGGATATCCTTATATTTTTTGTATTAAATCCAAAGTCATTGTTATATAATATAGTAGGAATAACTCCCCCAAATAGCGGTAATTACCATTCACACACCCATACTGCACTCAATCTTCATAAATGAACAGATCTTCTTTCATTACAGATCTGCAAAACACCCTAAAAAAACATATTTTATTACTTTAATTATTAATGATAAACCAGATTTATAATGTTTGCGAGTTTTTTTGACAATCGATTAACTAAACGTTCCACCATCATAATTAAATTGCTCCGAATATGACTTGTACATATTTATCATGACCATTGGAATTTAATAGCTATCAGTCGCATTCCATGTGTTGATAATTGTTTTCTTCTGATAGCATCCCTTTGATAAAACTGGACTACTTAATCTGCTATTACAGTCAGAATTTCAAGAAAGAACAAAATTACATATTTGATTGACTTTGTGCAATTAGCCGAATACTTTTTGTGAAGTGTTCACCTTGTATCGGCTTCCATAAGTCAGGTCCAATTCAGTTTCCTCCATATCGAAAGTCATTCCAGGTGTCTTTGTCATCATCTTGATGTAAACCGCTTCTCCTGGCTGCACTCTCATAACTAGTTCGTTTCTTTTCGCCTTGTCATCAAATATATCTCCAGGAACGTCCTTGTATTGTATTCTCACTTCGGCTTTTCTTTCATTCAGTGCTGAAAAAGATAATGAGTTTGTAGTGTTGGCGAGGATTTCCAATGATTAAGGTCGGTTGAGATCCATACCTTCTCTCAAACTGGCCCTCAATTAACACCTTTCCTCGAATGTGAAGTGTATAGTTTTTTTCAGTATGGGTATATATAATTATATATAATTCAGAATCAAAATTCAAAATCCCTAAATTAATAATACTAACTTCATATCAAAAAAATCAAATTTATTTATTTACCAATTCACTAGAAATTTACAAAATAACACTTATCAACTAATATACATTGGTGTGGCTGGAAAAAGAAGCCTTGAGCTCCAGCCACGAGTTCGAAAATATTCTTTAAATTATTTGTACATTTGCCGTGATAATATTCTAAAATACAAAATAAAAGATAGTAAACCAAAAACCAAAAATATGTATAAATAAAAACAAAAATCAATTCTTGAATCAAAAATCAACAAGTCCAATAATAGAAATAGGTAATATAGAAATTATAATAATAATAATAAAAAAAAAATCTTTTTTCAGGTAATAAAAAAAAACCAAGTTTAAACTGAGCGTGTTAAAAACAAGTCATAATTATAGTAATTTAGTTTTCGATTTTAAAAAAGTAATTCTCTTTTACCCAGGATCTTATTTTATTTAATTTATTACTTGTAATTTTATCCCTAATGAAATCGTCTGGTATCCTATTTATTAGCTTATCGCTCTGGAACTTGAATTGATGATTGCTGGTTGTCAATGCAGTGAAATTTATACTGTAAGCACTTACACTTGCTGGTCTTAAATTGTAAGTGACATTGCGTTGAGTAAATAGATGTGTATTTTTATTTATGAATATAATTAAGTTTGTTATGTACGTTTGGCGAAGCGTTGGTAAGTTTATCTCATCAAATATTAGTCTGCTAGGATAGCGTCTTGGTCTTCCTAGCGCAGCCCTGATGATATGCTTTTGAATAGTAAAAAGTTTATTGAAATGGGTGTCAAAGGCTGCTTCCCATACTTCTATATTGTAGTGGAAGATTGAGTGAGCATATGCATTGTAAATTGTTCTGAGAATGTTCAAGTCTTTCAATTGATTAATTTTGTAAAATATTGTAATCAAGTATTTTAATTTATAAGAAAGATTTTGGATGTGAATGTCCCATTTAATATGCTGATCAATCGTAATTCCTAAATATTTCATTGACTTAACTCTTTCTATAGTTGAACAAGTACAGTTGGGAGTGTCGCAGTTATGATTATGTATTATTAGTTTTAAATGTTCTGAAGGTTGACCGCTTCTATTAGGTGAAAAAGTTATATATTTAGTTTTTATTGTATTTAATGTTAGAATATGACTTTTTAACCACGACTTGACCACTGAGAGACCGCGATTTGCACAGTTGAATGTTTCATCCCAAGTTGAGCCAGAAAAGATTAAAGATTAAAGATTAAGCAACTGTAATCACAATACGTATTATTAATTGCATACAGACAATAGACAGGCAGACAGACATTAGAGGAAGCGAGCTGATAATTTGTAAATAGTGTTGTATATTAATCAGCTGGAATCATGTGTCGATGCATAGAGGACAGTCTATGTAAAAACTCCCAAATAGCTTCAGCGGTTTTAAATAAATGGGAGATTATAGAAATTGCATGCAATCAATAACCCAGCTGAGCCACAATAATTTTTTTTATGCACTTTCCATTTTATTTTTTATATCCTGAAAAATAACAAATGAGTTAGTTAATCTTGTTGGCCAACGAACTTGATCTATGAAAAGGTTCAAAGAATATGTGATCAAAATTTGAAGCTGATTGATCAAATTGTTCAAAAGTTATTGTAGAACATACGGACAAACATACTGACGTAGGCTAGCCCTACATGGATACATATCATGTGAACACGGTTGTCAAGGTGACTGTTTTTGGCGTTGAACTGATTATGAGAAGATAACAAGTTTTAAATTCGTTTTATGATGAACGTTCCAAATTGATGTAGTATTTTATTTTTCATCTTGTTCATGATTGTAAACGTTTAATTAATAAAGTTTTAATTATAAAAGCACATTTATAACAATACAGACACACAGACAGACAACGATTTTTGCCTTTGGTCAAAAGTAAGAACTCGTTCAATTATAAATAGAAATGCATACCTTTTCCGCAACGAAGAATGAATGGAACTCCATCCCACCGTTCATTGTTGATGTTCAATGCGGCCATGCAATAAGTTGGCGTGTTGGATCCCCTGGGCACAGTCGGGTCGTCCAAATATCCCATCTTAGCATCCCCCTCACCATTCGCATCACCAACGTATTGGCCCAGAACAACGTCATCCAAGTCCACGGGTGGAATGCATTTCAACACTTTCACCTAAAATTTAAACTCAATTATTAATACGTTACCACATAGTCACAACAATAGTCGTCTTTGATAACCTAAAATGTTAGATATGATATCGGATTGGCATGTTAAATTGTCGGTCCCGGCTGAGGTATGGACAGCCGTAAGGCTCATTGAAACCTTAAATTCTATATTCCGGCCAAGTGGAACCTTCCCACAAGGCATTCCGCACCAACATAGAGTCATACGAATTTGATTTGCCTATACTGTTATGCCACAGCGCCACACTCTTGCCAAGTGCTTACAAATGACGACGAACGCCGAATGTTAAGAATTGAACAAGTATTTAAGGGATAGTAGAAGAGTAAAAGGAAATATATCTTATTGTTGTATTAGGGATTGAATATATTATATCAAAATTCTAATCATAATCATATGGGATGAGTGGCGCCATTTAGGGGGGGTGCAGGGGGGCCTAGGCCCCCCCAAGGATCAGATAAATAATGAAAATGCGGGTCTATCTACACGAATCCTTAGAATTTCATACTGATTTAATACTGTTTTTAAACAGCAGTAGTATAATTCCTTCTACAGTATCAACAATGTAGCAAAATTGCTTTGAAAGTATGGCTACGGTTATGGAGTAATAAGGAATATATTTTTCTCTGTGGTACAGTTGAAGCTTAAATATAGAATGGGTACAATTATTGATCGTGCACAATAAGTGAGTTATTGCATAAATTTCAACGTGAGAATAACAAGTTGCAAGATGTCACAGTGAAAGCAAAAAAGAGGGCACAATCAGACAATCAAAAATGTACATTATACAGAGTTGGTGAGAATTATGGGAACAGCTTAATGTTTCTTTAGCTTTCTAACTGAAATTTATTTTCCAATTAGAATATGATCCCCTATGAAATTGTCATTGTAAAAGTAAAATTTATCTGTTTCCATGATTTTTAAGAAATCTGTTTCAGTGTATTCGTACTTTAGGGCCTCTCTGTAGGCCTATATATTTCTAATAAATATTTCATGATTTAATAATAATGTATATGTTTGTATTAATAAGTATTATATTGATACTTCAACCACATTTGTATAAAACTGGAAAAAATGAAGCATATATTAAAACATCTTCGAATGTAACATTTATGGGGAAAAATCCAGGACCCTCTATCCTTTGGGGGTATTCCTTCCCCCCCTTATACCTCTTGGTTTTTGCCCCCCCCCCCTAGCAGTTTGGTGAAATGGCGCCACTGGCCGGATGACAAGGAAATGTGAAATACTGACCCATTGATAAGAAAACTCTACATATCCTCAAACGTTTTAATTGAACATAATATCATTCAAGTATTATAAGTTTAAATTACTGCTAACTGTTAACTAACTAATAGTTATAAATATTAGTAAAGAAAATACGTTTGATAGTACAGTTTGATGCAAGATGCATTCAGATGGAATCAGTTAGTTCAATTCGATGACTGTATTTGCAATTCTCTTTCAAGACTTGTGAGTGCTTTAAGGCGATAATTTTAGCTGAAAATAATAATTTCATATGATATCAACAAAGAGGGTTTCTCTATAAGACCGTTCTGAGTAATACATTCTTAAATTAAATTATACAAATCAAGTAGAATTTGTTATATTTACTTTTTCATTCCTAATGTCATCTGGATGAATGCTAGCTGGTTTTTCCATGGCAGCCAGACTCAATATTTGTATCAGATGGTTCTGCATAACATCTCTAATGATACCAAACTCGTCGAAGTATCCACCTCTTCCTTGAGTTCCAAATGGTTCTTTGAAAGTGATAAGAACAGAGGCGATACTGTCTCGATTCCAAGTGGGGCTGAAAATTCGGTTGGCAAACCTGCAAAACAAGAAATTATTGAAAAAACAAAAAAAAATTCCAAATGATCTCATCGACATCGCCAATGATATTTAATTTTGAAAATGATAAACAAAAAAAAAACTTACATCATATCTGTGAAATTTTATATTGTAAGCTTTCGCCTTATCAATTTGATGATCTCTGGACATGGTAAGATCTCCGATTTGAAAACACTGTACATTTATTTATCAACTTATATATTTATTCACAAGAAACTTGGAAGCCTACAAGATTCTTCCCAATATTCGCTTCCCAATCACAATAAATCATACAAATAAGAAGAAAACAGAAGTTGGTGAAAGGAAAAAATAGAAAGGTATATAAAATCTCTACCATTAATGTAGTATTAATCGAACTACTCTACTACAGTTGCATTTAACGACACATTTTGATGCGCAATACAATACAAATTTAAAATATACCAGAAGGTGTATGTATACTTGTAGATTGTATTAGAATGTCCTATTCCACCCTCTAAGTTTCCTAATAATTGCGAAGTATTGCTACGACGAGGACTAGCTACAGCCGGGTATGGGTCGGGGTCAGTGACCGTAATGACGGGTGGAGACACCGGACCTACACTTCTCCCTCCCTGATTCGTTACCCTCTGCTTCTTTCGCGAGATTTTTACTTTCAGGGGAAGAGTGTTTGCCCGTGCCGTTGCTGGCCGATTCGGCTCTCGGCTCTTGGAATTCAGGTTGGGTGTTAGGGAGAATTGAGGTAACTTTAACCAAGGATACGGATCCGGATATCAGATCCCCACAAATAATTATATTTGTAAAGGTAGTACGCAATCTGAACCAACTGCGAATTGACGGCGAGCAAGCTGTACCTGCAAGCCCGGGATGTGGTTTTTCTATGGGGTTCAAGGTGAGAGCTATGGGGTAAATGTATGACGGAACTATGGAGTTATTAGTAGTATTTAAGATGTAGTTAAATAGGGCACGGTATAGGGTGTAAGCTATAGAGAATAGGGTGCAGGGTATGAGGTATACGGTATAGGGTATAGGGAACAGAGAATCAATAATAAGATTATTATTCTCTACAGCAAATGAATATCTGCTCAATAATCCGCAATCTGAGAATTGCGCTCTAGCTCTCAGCAGGCTGGACCTGCTAGCTAAACATAGTATATCTATTTCAATTTTATGATAATTAAAGTTTGGAGGATGAGGTTTCGGGTGACGGATTTCTGAATCGCGAGCCTGCAGCTGCGAAAGGATTTTCAGCAATTCTGAAACTGCTAAACAGGATTTCCGCGCTAATCTGGTGACTGCGCGCCGGTTATTAAGGGCCAATCTGTGACTGCCCTTAAGGGTATGGGAATCACTCTCAATCGTCCGAAACGCTTTTAAATTAATAGTCAGTATGTCGACTATTATGAGAGGATAGGGAAGGGTTTACAAGGATTCTCCTAAGCTTCTCGCTGGTCTGAGAACCGCGACTGGGTCGATCTCTAATCTGTGACTGAGATCCTGCTCTACACAAGGTTTCCTATGCCTCTCGCTGGTCTGAGGACCGCGACGGGAACGATCTCTAGTCTGGAACTGAGATCTCGTGCTAAACAGGGTAGGGAAAATTAAGAGGAAGAAAGAGAGAGTATGCCGCAGTCTAGGAACTTCAACAAGGACGTTCTCAAGCTGTACCTGAGAGCAGGAAGCGTCGCAGTCTGTGACTTCAACAAGGACGTTCTCAAGCTGTACCCGAGAGCAGGAAGCGTCGCAGTCTGGGAACTTCGACAAGGACGTTCTCAAGCTGTACCTGAGAGCAGGAAGCGTTGCAGTATGTGACTTCAACAAGGACGTTCTCAAGCTGTACCTGAGAGCAAGAAGGATTTTAGAATAGGGAAAGTGAAGAGAAAGTAAGAGAAAGGATGCCGCAGTCTAGAAACTTCGGCGAGGAAGTCCTCAAGCTGTACCTGAGAGCTAGAAGGATTTTAGAATAGGGAAAGTGAAGAGAAAGTAAGAGAAAGGATGCCGCAGTCTAGAAACTTCGGCGAGGAAGTCCTCAAGCTGTACCTGAGAGCTAGAAGGATTTTAGAATAAGGAAAGTGAAGAGGAAGAAAGAGAATGGACGTCGCAGTCTAGAAACTTCGACAAGGACGAACTCAAGCTGCACCTGAGTTCTCTAGGAAAAGGATTGGGCTTTTCCTACTTGGAATTACAGCAAGTCTGAATTTGCTAAATAAGTTAAAATACAGGGCCACCTAATGATATGAAAATTAAATAAGGAAAATACACCCCTTAAAACTGAAATTACCTTATTACAGAAGAGGAAAAGCACACAAGTGACCAGTCCTAACATACAGTTACCTGAATCACTGCAGAACCAAATACGGAGAATAGCGAACAAATTCCCTCACTAAACTTAAACGTCGTGAAGCGACAGAGTCGAGACTTATAAATTAAGTACTCAAAAATAACCCGCTACAAGAGCCTAGTTAAATTCCCCACTCAACTATTTGTAGCACAAACTTGAGATCCCTTGCAGGTTTCAAAACCAAGGATAACACGTTCACCCCCAGTGATACGAATTTAGGAAAAATAGCTGACAAGAAAGAAAATCCCACAAGGAAGTTCTAACTTCGAGTTGTCCGGAACTCGTCCTACAATATTCTATGTTAACACAAAATAGAATAATTCTCCTATAAATACTTAGTACCGGGAACGTCGTAAGGAGAGGAGATTCGCGACCCGATCTCACGCTCAACCACCGAACAACTGCTTCTCTCCCAGGTCTTCTTGAAGCAGCACCGGGGTCGCTGAAAATTAGGAGGCCGGGGGAAAAGAGATTGCCGACCAATGGGAGTCTGAAAAGACGATCACGGCACTGGTCATGTGACAGGGTTTGACTCAGCTGCTCCTGATGTTAAGGGTGCAGCTAATGATGACAATGATACTAATTACTACACTAAATCAGGCCGGTGAACAATATTTCTCACCAGAAATTACAAGAAGAACGATACCGACTCAACTCGGTAGTTGCCTATCGCTTTGATGATACGGCTGCTGCTGCTGCAATACTATAACGTTCAAACCAGTAAACAAAATCTGGAAATTTCTGGTTATGATGAATCTGTTGCTGATGATTTATAGGGATTGGCGACGATGGTGATGATGTGCATACACTACTACAAGTCCAACAAGATATATCTGGAAGTCGACCCTATTCTAATTCTAAAATAGAATAAATTTGCTAAATTATACACTAGTCGACGGCTCTACGTCCGTCACAAAAATTCACTTTGTGACAATTGTATAGATGAATGATTAAAATACACATTACAGACTACACAGATTAATTATTTTAAAAATCGCTCGTTATCATTCAACTCGAAAAGAAAGATTTCCTTAAGTCAAACTTTTAATTTTGCATTACGCGAAATTTTGTAAAGATTTACCTCAAAGTCATCAGATTCTGCACCATCTCTTTCCCAAGATAATGATCAATTCGATAGATCTGCTCTTCTTTGAACAACGATCCCAGGTGCTCTGAGAGACGTTCAGAGGACACCGCATCCTTTCCAAAAGGTTTTTCTACAATGATTCTTGTCCACCCACTAGATTTAACAAAAATGAACAATAAAATATTCAATACCAAGAGAAAAATATTCAATTACTCAATAGACTAATATATTACTAATATATTGCATAAAAAAGATAAAATAAAATAAAATAGTGTACCGTCCTCTTGCATTACTAAACAAAATAAAAACATCAAGTATCAAATCAAATCAATTTATTTTTCCACATTGCATTACAAAAAAATGTAAAATTCATAAATTCAATTATAAATAGAATACATCAATTGAAATAGAAAATTATACATTATTGCTAGTACATAGATGGCGTGGAATTCCCCCAAGAAGACTATACGTCTGTGAATGGGGGAGAGTTCTTGCATGAAAATAGAGTATCATGTATCTTTATCTGTGCTATGAACTATTAACTTTATGTTCTATACAACCTATATAAGTAAATGTAACTGCTGTTTATAGTTTATTCATAAAAATACGTGATTAATAGCAGAGCAGAGTTGATTATAAATTTACAAGTGGGAGAGCAAGGGAACCTAAGACCAGCAATGAAGCGAAAAAGTTATATTTTAATTAAATTGAGCTGGTAAGTTATACTACATGTACGGTGAATGGAGCAGTTCCTCAGTTCCAATCCAGCCTATGCCAAAAAGCCACCCTACCAACCTACTTTTATACACCACGTCGCTGCAATTCTCAGCCTCCCTGATGACGTCCGGCAAATTCCTATAGATAATTTGAGCTAGGTAGTATGGTGATTTGAGTTCTATTCCATGCATTAATCTAGGTGTTGAATATCCATGGTTGTTCCTGAGTCGTGTTTGATAATTGTGTTGTATATTAGCAAATAGGTTTATTTTATTTTTCCTTATATATGTGAGAATTGTTTTTATAAATAACTGTCTTAGATTGAGCACAGGGAAGTCCGAGAATAGCAGCAACGGGGTACCTGGATTCTTTTTTCAGGATAGTTTTCATTATTGTGCGTTGAGTGACGGCCAGCGGCTCCAGGCAAGCAGATGAAACACCTCCCCAAACTATTATTCCATACTGCAATATTGATTGGACATATGCATGGTAGATCCTCCTACACAATCTAATGTCTAGTACCTGGCTGAGCTGAGAGAGTCCATACAACATCCTTCTTAGCCTCTGTTTGACACATTGAATATGGGGAACCCAACTCAAGTGATGGTTAAAAATAACCCCAAGATATTTGTATTGGTCAACTCTCATGATTAATCCACATGTACAGACTGAGGATTCTAAATCCGTACATGTATGCATTTTCACCTGTCTTGAGCCTGTAAGTGTCGGACAAGATAGTCGTCTCGGCCATCATGGCCGGTACTTTTCATACCTATTGTTAGTGGTAAAACATTACTCTACACAAGTTCATAATGATTAAATATGATTGCAGTAAGAATACTGTGACGTTAAAGTATCGATGAGTCCTTCTAATTGTCGAATAATTTTCAAATCTTAATGCCAGAATGCAGCTTTTCAGAAACATTATGTCTTACAGGCCTGTAACCACTACCGTATGGGATTACATTTAAAGCTGGATTTGTTTTATTTTACGTGAATGAGTTGTAAAAATCCACAATTGAAAGGGAAATTTCGCCGAATAGCAGAGCATCTACACATCAATGATTGAAGTAAATGTTTTCAAATGAATCTTTGTATTTGACAGTACTCAATTGCTACGGTGTCATTTTTTGACTTTAATAGCTCATAAGATATTCTTCATAAAACAATATTGATTTAACATGAATGATTAAGGAATCGGTACAAATGGTACACCATAAAATGCTTCGGTTTTTTGAAGAGCAGGCATACTGGAGTTTTGATAATATTTTACTACTATCATTATTTGAGGTTTATTTCGCCATATTCACTATAAAAAACACAAAATATGAGAAAGTACACATTATGAATTGGTTTCAATTATGACGAGACACCAGAGTTGGTAAGGTTGTTGAAGGTGGTACTTACGTGGTTGAAAGACATGTGTTTCGTAGATGGACGGTTACAACATCAAACACAGATGGTGGTAATGCAAGATAGAACAGTCTATTTGCACCAGTCCTTGGTTCTTTTTTGGAAATTTCTTGATTGAACATTTCAAAATCTTTTCTCGAATCATAGCTACCCGGATAATAATAGTTCAACTTCCAAAACTCCTCATATCTTTCCTCCTCTTCCGGTTTCACCTATTGAGAGATTTTTGATTATTTAAATTAAATTATTCGTTCATCACCTGACACTTGAAAAAGGGAGCTGCTATACAGAATCTGCGTAACAGATTATTTTTTTTTATCGTATTTTATTAATATCGTATTTTTTATTAACAATAAATTGATTATAGTACTAATGATACTATCATATTGATAAAAACAAAAATACTCTCAAATTCCAAATTTTTGAGAACTCTTGTGATAAGGTCTATAGATCATGTCAGAAAAATCCAAGTTGCTCTTTTTGTTCAGCATCAAAACACTTGAACGTTTTATGATCTTCATATTCTATTTATTTTCAACAAAAAACACAATTTAGATGTATTATTTATACAATGTATAATAATTTTTTTCAATGTACTATCAATTCAAATATATTTCAAAATGAAGCGTTACAAAATTAATACCATAAATCATGAGAAGTACGCATTCATACAGGGTTGATGAAAAGTATGGAAACAGCTTAATAGTTCTGTTACAAGGATAATTTGAGAACAGGGCATCTGGCAATAAAGTGCGGTACATCCTCTCCTCCTTCATGTTGTAGAGAGAGCAAATCCTCACTTCCCGGCCAAATGAGTATTTATTCAGCAGAAGGAGCTCTGTCCTCGCCTTCAAAACCGACTTTATCCATTTTCTCTTGAAAATTCTGTATCGAAATCATGTAACATATGACCACCTCCCAATTTAAAAAATGAAGTTGGATCCAAGATAGCGGACCAAAATTTTGAAGCGACAGAAAAGCAGTTTTTATAGTAATAGGATTCCCAATGAAACATATTTTCAAATTATCCTTGTAACAAATACATTAAGATGTTTCCATACATTTAACGAACTCTGTATATAGTTTCACAGCATGTCATAATAAAATGTGTTAGAATGTTTCTAATTTACTCAAGCATTCTTGAGTTTTTCGTAATCATTTCCTATTTTCTATTTACTTATTTTTTATTGAGGAATGTCATCCTATAACTACTAAAGCGGATTAGCTTACATTGTCTATACTCTTCAAAACTCAAAATTAGGATAATAATACAACAAAGAACAAAGTAGCTAAAATCATCAAAATAATAAATAATCAATCCTGTTAATGCCAATCATATTAGTATTGATGATGAATAGCGAATCCAGGGATTCACTGAGCATGAATAGAAAAATGTCTAGTATAATTGTGTTGAAAAAAGTTCAATAACAGTGCCTATCACTAATTATCTATTACTCTTCTACTCAGAACCTTCAACGATATCAATGGTGGCCTATTATTCAATTATCAGTTTCATAAGAACAAATCCTTCAATTACTAACATTGAAAAACTTAAAACTTACTTTCATATATTGATGACATTTTGATCTAAGATCCTCAACAGACATTTTTGTCCGTGCATAGCCGTAGAAGTAGACATTTGTTGGGAGCAAGTTATCTCTGAATAGCCACCAAAGTGTTGGATATGTTTTCTTCTTGGCCAAGTCTCCCTGAAACACAAAGGGTATATTCTGTAAAATTGTAATTTTGACATAAAATTACAACAAAAATTGAGAATATAAATAATGTTTCTGAGCTATTACTAAGCTTTTTATATAGCTAATAAATTTAAAGCTGTAACAAATTTTATATCCACCATCTGTTAGAAATCACATCAGATTATTCCATATCCAATATAACCCAAGCAATATTATTTTGAAGACGTCAATGTCAGCTAGAAAATCAAAACCAATATAGTATTTAGAATAGTTTAGGAGAAATTTTGCATATCCCATGCAAATATATCTCGATCTAAATAAGATAGAAATTTATAATCTTATTTGTGAGATACTCAATTAATCTTTAAGAATAAGAGGAAACCAATCAATCGCCTAAGCATTCTCATTTCATCCATTACTAATTGTACCTTAAAACTCACTTGAAAAGAAAATTTTAAATTCTAATTCAAATAATATTTCACTTTGATTGTATATCTACTAATTCTTGTTTAATCTACTTTTTTCCAATCATTCATAATCGAGAATGATATTGTATGTATCAATGTATAAATCTGAATCTGAATAAGGAAAAAATTCTCATTGCATTTTACATAGGAATTTAAATATGAACATTGAAGTCGATGAATTCATGGAAACATAGAATTATGTACTACAAAAATTGAATTGATCTATTTCCTCTGAAAAAGTAGCTTTAGATTGTTATGTAGCCGGTAGAGTGTATTGTCAAGTATATTTATTACATCTACTTACTATGAGTAAATTTGAAGCATGCAACGCTTTTAAAATAGCATGCGAAGGCTCCATCAACAACTATTTTTAAGTTACGACTAGTTATGATGTTAAATCTAAGGACAGAAGATGGATTAATGACTGTGGCAGACCAGTTCATTTTCTGAGGATGACACACACATGTCATATAGGCTTGTGCGAGGGATGATGAAGACTATGAGATATGAATATATTCTCAGGTGGGTTCCTAACCACTGGGAGGTAATTTTAAACCCCATCACTATAATCAATTCGTGTGGTTTGCATAAAAAATTCTCCCTTTTAACTAGAGTTCCTCACTGTAAGTGATTCGATAATAATCATGCTAGACGCTGAGTCAATCCCGTATCCAAAGCTAATAAAATAACCTATAGTGAGGTCCACGTTATAGTCCTAATGACAGTGGAGATGGAAAGGACAACAACGTTGCCGATCCTTTTTCTTGTCAATGCCTTCTATAGACGGTAGCTGATACAGGTTTATTCATGTAATATTTACTGTTCCTTCTCGTTTTAAATAATCAATTATATTTTATTAAGCAAGAAATTATATTTTTCAATAATTTCATAATGAATCTTCATAATTAAAATTGAATATTTTGATAATTAATTATTAATTCTACATTGTTAAAAGACGATTTGGCAACAACAGAGAAAAGCGAGAAAAGAGGTAGCGCTATCCACTTTGTTGAATGATAGACAAGGATAACAATAACATTGCTAATCAAACAATGCCATTATAACGTGGATCTCACTATAGACACTATAGTGACAACGAAGTGAAAATTATAAAAGAATCAAAATAGTTTAGGTAAACTTCAAATAAGTTTAGATAAATTTTAGATAGTTGGAGAAGACGAGCAGGGTATACCCATTCCAAAAGAGCAGAAAGGTGAGTAGATCTCCAGTTTCAAGAAGGCACAATAGCATGCCAAAGTTGTGGAAGAAGGTGACTAACAAGAAGCCTGAAGAAATATGCTCCAAGACCCAGAAAGAGGGGAAGGCTGAGGAGCAAATACCATAGGTAACAAAACAGGAGATCGATCCAATAAACATTCTCCTTTGAGCATTTTACTATACAACATTTGGGAACTGAAGAAGTTTTGGGCTAGCGCCTGTTTTTTATTCCGATATTGTAATTGTTTATCCAATGAATGGATAAATGAATAGTAGAAATAAGAAAATATAGAGTTGAAATAGAAGCTTCAGGCACATCAGAGCTGGAATGAATTTACTGATAGTTGACTGAGGCAGATGAGAACTAGGAGAAGCAGCTTCAGCTAATCAGCAGAGAGCTTGCTTCAATACAAGCTGATTCATGTAAGCAGAAGAATGTCAGCATGGACACTTAAAAAGGAATGCTGAGGAAACAAAAGTATCTTGTTGTCATTCGGGCATGTAGATTAGTCAGACTGAATGCAATTGAGGTTCTCCAGATCATCCATGACTGCCAATCCCAAACCAAGAGATCAGCCAACTCAGCACCAAGAAAGCGACCCCGGCCCACATTGAAGAGTCCAGAAGCCTTCTAGGAGACAAGTAAATGTGAAGAAGCAAATGGAGGAAGGTGAAGAAACTGCACCTTGGACTGGAGTATTGGGGAAGAGTAAAAAGAAACCTAACTAGAAAAATAATACTTTTAAAGAGACATAGGAAGAAATAACAAAAGATTATAAAAGAGGGAAAGAAACAGCTACATCAATATCTCAGCCTTTTCAAAGTAGAATCAAGAAAAGATTCAATTCTCATAAAGCCCTCAGATGAGGAATGAATTACCGAGATCCTGGGAGCTATAAAGGAAGATGTGAAGCCAGAGGACTCAGAAGCTGAGATTAGGCAAAAAGAGGGTTTGAAAATTCACCAAAACCTTTCTTCCTGGGACACTAGAGGCGATAATAATTATTAGTATTGATGATTAGCATCACTTAAACGTTTGATAGTGGATTCACAAATTTCAAATTGGAGAATTTTCCCACATCTTCTACGGAAAATATTGAGTTTTCAAATTTGCATAAGAGTAGAGGTATCTTATACGAGTATACAAGAGAGTATCTTTACTCACAAAAAAAGAACGATTTACATTATTTTCTAAATCAGAACAAAGCATGCGGTGAGTAATTTATTTTTGTATTGATAAAG
This sequence comes from Nilaparvata lugens, assembly GCF_014356525.2. Lineage (NCBI taxonomy): Eukaryota > Metazoa > Arthropoda > Insecta > Hemiptera > Delphacidae > Nilaparvata > Nilaparvata lugens. The sequence continues at coordinate 76,670,856 of NC_052518.1, read as the reverse complement.
ACAGTTCCTGAATAAGGTAACTAATAAATTGTTGATTAATAACAATATAAATTCATTATAAAAACAAACAGGAGATAAGCTTATGGGGGTTTATTCAACTGAAAACACAGCATGAGCATTATGGAATCAATTAACAAACATTTTAAAAATGAACAGATTATTTACCTTCCCATCGTAAAACCCACAGACACCTGGAATGAATTGGAAGAGAAATAGTCAAATGGATAGGAGTACATGAAATAATATCGCATGTTAAAATGTAGAATGTGTAATTGTGTCAGTAGTGAGTATAATCAGATCTACAGTAGCGATTAGCAGCACTAGCGATCCAATAACGATTAAAAACCATCATTTTCGGTTCTACGAGAGCAATAATTGCCAGTGATAATGTCAAGTTTTTGATTAATGAATAATTTTGTAATCATCAACATTAGCAGTAATCATTACCAATTATAACAAAAAAACATTGACCGTTGGAAGCTATCGGCTTTCATGTTTAGCATTAGGGTACAGAGAGAGCTTATTAAAAGCTAGGACCTCCTGTGAGGACTTCGACTTTTAGAGAAAAATCTCCCCCCCCCCCCTCCAAGTTATGTGGCGGGACAAGCGCGGAGTCTGCTATCGACCACTGTTCGGTTATACAAGACAATGTGCCGGGCAGATTCCATCCTCAGCCGGAGCGCGGAGACTACCACCATAGAGAAAACATAGCATGAGAAGGTATCCCATGGTTTAGGCCGTTTATATTCCAAATTATAATGTTGACTGAAGCTGTTGGTCCTAGTACTTTTTTTCGAAAAGCTATTTGACGCTGATAATCTCTCATACTGTGCCGTTCTTACACTCTCACCCCAACAAAACAGTAATAATAGACAGTAGTCGACAGTAATCAGCATGACTTATATCGGCTTGAAATGTGGAACATAAACTACAATGGGATATCTTCTTATGCTATCTTTTCTATATGCTACTACCCATCCCCGTATAAGACGATGTGGCGGGCGAAGCCCATCCTCCAGCCTGAGTGCGAAGCGCGGAGGCTGCAACTCACCCACCCCATGCGAAAAAGACTAAACATTGGAGTAAGAATGTAGAATTTTATTCACATACAATATGTTGATTAGAAAGGAATGGAATTAGAAAGGAATGGAATTGAAAAGGAATGGAAATGGAAAGGAATTGAATTGGAAAGGAATGGAATTGAAAAGGAATGGGAATGAATTGAATTGGAAAAGAATGGAATTGATAAGGAATGGAAATGGAAAGAAATTGAATTGGAAAGGAATGGAATTGATAAGGAATGGAAATGGAAAGAAATTGAATTGGAAAGGAATGGAATTGAAAAGGAAAGGAATTGGAAAGGAATGGAATTGGAAAGGAATATTAAATTGGAAAGGAAACTTATTGGGAACCTGTTTCTCGAACAAAATCTCTATCAAGTGGTTGTGTGGAAATCCTAGAGAAATCAATTAGTAAACGTTCACTGAAGAATTTTGAGTATAGATACTTACAGACGCACCAAAAGTTACAAAGATATGCGTAAGGTTTCCGTCGAAGTGAGTGCCCTGAATTTCCATATTAGGAGACCGGAGGGATTGCCTAATCAAGCTCAGACAATCGGAGCTTCCTAAAAAATAGAAAATGACAGATTAGTATGACTATTTAGACAATAATATTTCGGTATGTTTCATCATTTTCATTAATTATAAAAATTTCATTTTTTTAAATGGGAAGGTGCTCATATGATACATAATTTCAAATTAAAATGAATGGTGACAACCGCACATCGACATCTCAATACTTTTCAAAATTATTTGTATTACTCAAGCAGACATGGGATTTTCTATTTTCTACTTCACGTAATTGAGGGCACGGCCACACATAGAGCGACCTGCGATTCCATGGTTATCTATATCTATATCTAGATCCCATATCATAGATATAGATATAGAAACCTAAATAATCGCAGATCGTTCTCTCTATATGGCCGCACCCTAATGCTGTATGAAATTCTTATCATGAGCTTATTGATTTATTTTCACTAGATCATAGTGGGATGACGAATCGTGAAAGTTTCACCTTTTCAATTATATCGTACATTGAACAAAGTCTGTCAAGGACCATTCTACATTCTACATTCTATCCTCAACAGACGATAAGAGTTTCTGGGGTACAGTTTTGATAATCTAATTAAGGTCTCATTTGATTTTCAGGAGGTAATATAATATGATATGAATAATTATTTCAAAACAAGACACAAAAATTGGTTATTCAATTCTTCCTAGTATATGGTTCTAAACTTTCTTCAAAGATTGCACCGGTCAATAAAAAAAATTGTGAAGAGTTCATAAAAGAAGCTCCTTCATCAGCTGTTATTAGCGTTGGATGATTCGTTTGTGGTGGAGAGTTGCTCTCTTCTTCTTTTTTTCTTCTTCTTATTCTTCTTCTACTACTTCTTCATCTTCTAACGGAGATTCGCGATCTGAACTCTGACTACGGCTGCTCTGTAGACTTCTTCTAATTTCTATCCGTATCATCAGCGTAGTTTTTTTACTTTCCTTACCCTATTACCATAGGTAAGGAAAGTATTGCTTTCCAAAACAATTAAGGTTCCCTAATTTCATGTTTTCTATACGTTTCAAGGTCCCCTGAGTCCAAAAACATTATTTTTGGGTGTTGGTCTGTGTGTGTGTGCGTGTGCGTGTGTGTGTGTGTGTGTGTGTGTGTGTGTGTGTGTGTGTGTGTGTGTGTGTGTGTGTGTGTGTGTGTGTGTGTGTCTGTGAACACGATAACTCCATTCCTAATAAACCGATTGACTTGAAATTTTAAACTTGAGGTATAAAATGGTGGATAATGACCAAAAAACCATGTTTTTCACGGTTTTCTCGAATACGGCTCTAACGATTTTCTTCAAATTTATACCATGGATAGCTATTTATAAGCCCTATCAACTGACATGAGTCTCATTTCTGGAAAAAATGCAGGAGCTCCGTAATATTCTTGAGAAAAATGGCGGATAATCACTAAAAAACCATGTTTTTCACGATTTTCTCAAAAATGACTTGACCGATTTTTTTCAAATTCATACCCTGTATAGTTATATATCAGCTCTATTAACTAGCATGAGTCTCCTCCCTGAGAAACTAACCCCATCCTTGAGAAATTTACTTTGTAACTCCTTCTCGTGCTTGAGGTAGGTGGGTAGAGCAGTTTATTCAAAAGAACACACGTCGATATTTTATTTGTAGAACAGCTGTTTTGACAACTTTTAAAAAATCCTCAAATTTCATAATTCAAATAAAGGAAAATGTACTCTGAAAACAATAACAATAGTATAATCGTAGTTTTAATAAAATTATTAAGCCGCCAATCGGCATAATGTTATTCCCCTAGATTATCCTCGTTTAAGAATGAGGCTTATAGATCAATGAGCAAGGTAAGTTGTGTGAGTGTACCACACCAGATTTTTTGTCACGATTTTCTCCTACGATATAGTCTTCTACAATCGAATTACTCTGCATTACAAGCTACAGTATCCTATACTTCACCGCTATAGATCCTATAGTTTGTATCCAACCTTTTTTACTTAATCTGCCGTCCAATAAATTCTATGTACTTGATATAGAACTTCTTGTGGGTGTGATACACCCACATCTCACGCTTCTAATTTGCAACACAGCCGCTTTGTCAATGTCCGAGTCCATCCCTCCAAATCAGAACAGAAATGTGTCAATCGAATTGTCAACTCAAGATTACAAATCTATTAAAAAAATTAATCATAAGGATAGACTTGTTTCTTTGCATAAAGTAAATAATTCCTTAATTTTAGGTTCGATATAACTATGAATCGTCCTCATTATATAAACATTGTAAGCATTATAGAATTTAGTCTTAATAGTCACTATTATAACTCAATAATATCTTTATGACTTGAAGAATTTTCATTATTCTTAACTTATTCATTCTTAGTAAATAAGTGAGTATTGTACTGGAGGATTGAATGTAAGAGAGTTGGAGGGCTGTGCCCTAAAATCTTCTCCAAGGGGAAAAATCAAAGGTTCAATTCATAAACACGAGATTTACACTTTGACAAAGTGATAGGAGTTTCATCAATCTCTTGTTCTAGTGGAGCAAGGCTTGATGGCAATGGAAACGAAGTGAAAAAGCATGAGACTATAAATATTGGCGATAGTTAGCGTTAACATGGGATAAAAAAGTTCATAGAGATAAATCAGAAAAGATGCATGAATTCTCTTAAATCAAACTGCTTCTTTATCTAGCCTTCTCAGCTGAGCAAGCCATGAGTTATTGGGATCAAGTCATGTTGGATTTGGATCATAAATGGACACAATCATACAAACTCACAGTGATAAACAGTGATTGTAACACTGCACAGTATGTGGTGATTATTTATGAATCACAGCACCTCAAGCCATCGATTTTTTTTCTTTATTTCTAGCATGCAAACAGTTGGACCTCAGTGGTTCAAATATGTAGGTTGAAGACAAAATAATTTTAAGATCATTGTGAGTTCCAAGAACTATTATAGAGAGAATTGAAATAAAGTGATAGGGTTAACACAATTTTGATTCGAATTAAAGCGAATTGTTGATTGTAACCAATCATGGGATAGGCCTTTAAAATGACACATCTTTCAACCGATAACTTTGTAATTTTGAAAACGATTGCATTAGCTTCATTTGAAGGCATGATAATATTAATTCGTAAAAAGGAACTTCAACTTTTTCTACTCCGCCTAATGAACCTAATGAATTTTTCACCACACTTCACATAGCATTTCAGGTCTGTTTCCAGGAATAGGAAAACGCTATTTTACATAGAACAACTCAAATTTCAAATATTTTTTATTCCTTCAAGTATTTACAGTGAAAAACTCAATATTACGGAATTCCTCCACAAAGACTAAACGTCTGCGTGTGGAGGAGAAATCTAAATGCGTGAATAAAAAGAAAAAGTGAAAGAAAAGTACCCATTTCCCGATCACTTTTAGTTTCTGTGTATTTTAAATAGGATTTCTAAATAACGCATGGCGAGAAAGCCCCTGGTTAACATTGCTTCAAGGGCTTCTCGTCATGCACTATCTATCGATGGCATTGGTAACCACTTCTTGCTGATAAGCTATTTTTATTCAAAACTTTTCTAAGAGTTTCGAATGTAGGTTATGTTTTGGTTGGTTTTTTAGTTATTTTCTGTTATTGTTGTTTACTAATCTGCATATTATTCACTGATAGTGTGGCGGAAAATGTCAATGCTTATGAGCCGTGAATGTCTATAACGGGGCTCACATGGCAACGCAGTCTCTTCAATCCCCTACTGTAAACATCATTTTCGCCCAATAAACCTATACTTCTCAGCCGCGTGACTTAATATACTATTTCACTATTACACTATATTAAATTCGATATAACATGTTTGAGAAAAGGAATATAATGTATTTCAATTCGGGAGTTACATATTTTAAGAAACATCAAACTCCAATGACGTAATAAAGAAATATGAAATAGCAGATACAGTACCTATTTCATCAACCTGAATGAATAATCCAGGGTATTGTATTTTACTAGCCTTAATCCTCAATAAATACTGATTGATTTTTATTCACGTTCAAATCTCACTATGGAATGATTTCAATCTATGTTACACTTTCTTGCCTAATTTATAATTCATTGTAATGTGAATTAATCATTAGCCTAATGTAAATATGAATTACATAATCATTAACAATAGCCAGAGACACCGAATACATAACCTTACCTCAAGTAAAATCTATTTAATGGATTGCAATTCAAAGCATAACTGCAGAATGAAGTGTTTAGTGCTGAAGACTAATTATATTCGATTAGAGTCTGCTCTTCAAGGGCTTTATTAAGAAGGACATTATAAGAGATAGTGATAATGGATTAAGATATATTGATAATTTACAGACTAATGGAATTATATATCACTGTAAAAATTGAAAAATCAAAGTACCCTTGAAAAGGATACTTTGATTTTAAATTATCACATAAGTAGCTCTTACCAAGAAAATGCATTCTATAATCATTACTGTCTAACTTCAACATGATGAAAGCTTTGTCACGTACAGTAAGTCTGCAGAGCTTCACGAAGGAGCATGGTTTCTTTGCATGCGGTCAATTATTTATTGAGACTGTCTTTACTATTATTTATCAAGTGTCTAAGATCTTGACCTACTTATGCTCACGTCTGCCTTTCACTGAAGGAAGGCCTAGTAGACAACTTGTACTGGGTCAGCGCTCCTATGCTCCTCACAACCGGTTCAAGCAAGGCATTGCAAACTATTCATCTTATAGTTTGAACAATCCAAGTATCGAACAATCAAAACCAGAATAAAAAATGTTGAATTTATATTACAAGCTCATTTTCTGAAAAAACTAATTATGGGTGCCCTTCCATAATTCATCTAATGTAATAGTATTATTCATAAATTAATTCTTATTCTGCAGGAATTATAATTGAAATTTAATGAATGTAGTGAGTGACATTTACCAGCTAGTGAACTCGATCAGCTTCTCTCACTAGACTAGAGTTAAATGAGGCTAGTGGCGTTCTAGGCATACAAGTAGTTTGCTATTGCACTAGCTTCAACTATACTATCCACTAGCATGGTGTAAGAGGTTGTAACCCTTTAAGTACTGGTCAGGGATGTTTTCAGACCTCACAGTGGTAAATGATGTGATGGTGACTGGCGTGAAATTTCTGCACTTTTGTGCTTTTCAGTATCTTCAAGTTAGCTCATTAGCCATCCGTCAAAACAGTTTTTACTGTTGGAAGTGTCGGGGTGCCGCTAGACCACCTTGCAAGTAGAAGTGTTTAATCTATGTACATTATTTTGTTTATCTTCGGTTATTACTGAATTTGATTTTTTTCTATGAATTCTAAATATTCTATATTGTTTGCAAAGTCTTTAAAATGAATTTAAATAAGTTGAATAAAACCAGAATCAGACAATATCTATTTGAAGATATAATAACAATAATAATAATATTCGTATGGTTTTTATTGGTGGGGAGCCCCTGACGGAAGTTCTACCTCGCCTGAATATATCATTTTAGAAATCAATGGGCCTTACGACTGTCATACTTCAGCCGGGACCGACAGTTTAACGTACCAATCCGATAACACTGGAGTGAAGATATGAGTGATGAAAACATTCTAATGTTGAGACAAAAACAAATAATGATGTTATGATTATATAATGATATACAACTATGATTAAAATAGTTATAAATAATATAATTGTATAATATGATTATGTAATGATAACATGTAAATTCCAAGTGGTGATCAATGTGTATTTTGATCAGCACCAGAGATTAGCATATCAGTACATAGTATAGATTCCAGTAAATCTAGGAGAATAGAATCAGCAATCATCACAATACAAGGAATTTTATTTTTATTAGTAATTTCTATTGCTTTCAAGTAAGGATCTTGAGTTTCAACAGCTTTTATTATGTAATTTTAAATTTATTCCCTACAAACTAAAAAACACTCCAAATTTTCCCTACAAATTGTTCAGAATTTAAAAAAAATACATCAAATATCGATAATTCTAGTATATTCCAGTTATCATGAAACTATTAGAGATAGTCAAAAGTTTGAGATAACCAACCTTGTTTGAGGAAAATGTTGTTTTTTAATGGTAAAGAAAAAATTAATAAGGGTCTACCGGACTCCCGAGCCAGTACTTGAGCCAGTACAAGAAACCGCTCCAGTACTTGAGGGTAAGTGAGAGAAAGTAAGTCAAGTGAAAGTGAGAAACATAATTATGCCTGAATGATACAGAACAAGGTATAATTATAATAAAACACAAACATGAAAAGGAGAGGATGGAAAGTAATACATATAATATGAAGGAGCCACCACCGCCACCTATTAATCATCATATTCACACTTTATTCATCGCAAATCAGTTGAAATTCTCATTAGAAGTGAGAAAACCACCAAGAAACGTTCTAGGAATATCTCAAACACATATTTCTCCAATCAATGAAGAATCCATTTGTATATAAGCATACTTTAACTCATTATATTTGAATATCTACGCATAGTGATAGATATAAGAGCATAGTTACTCTGTTCTCTATAGCATAAGCAATGTAGAACAAACATTTTTATTCCAATTTGTTATGTTTTGGTTTTTCCAATATAGACAACAAAAATGTCTATGACCTCTATTCTGGAGAAACTACTCTAAATTTTTTTCCAAAAGAAGAACTCCGAAAATTTCAATTTTAATATGAATCCCCCCCCTCCAAAACAACCAAGCATTAAAATTCATCAACCTCCATCAAAAATAGAATATAAAAAATCCAGTACTGAGATTCACAATAGTTGAATAGTTTAAATGTGCATGAGCCATGAACTTTATGAACTCTTATGAGTGTGATAAGATTGTGATGTCATATTTTTTTTGTAGAATGAACTTGAAACGAGCTAATAACCGATCTGAAAATCCTATATTGACAGCTTTATGCATTTAGAACAAAAGTAAATGTAATAAGATAAAAGGATAAAGAAAGAAAAATGTCACCATTTTGAAAAGTCACTTGGCAATTCTATTCTTATTAATAATAACTTTATTCGCGAATATAGTATCAACTGAACACATTGTAGCTCAATGGCCGAACTATAACAACTATAGTACTTGTTGAAAAATAACATTTATTTTCAATGAGCTTCAAAAGGTGCTAAAATTTATCACATCCACTAACTGGAACAAGACTAGTTTAGAAGACACAATAATATAAAATTGCTTCCACAGAAAAATCAAGACTTTCTACATGTTTATGATTTGCATGCCATTATAGGACAAGATGGATCAAATCCAATTTCAAGGTCCTGATAGCTTGTTTCTACAGCATACAGAACATGGGGCTGCTATTTAAATATGACTAAAAATCTTGTAAAATCAAAAATATTTATTTACAATATTATAATTTCAACAATGATAAGACACGCGTTTAGATAACTCGTTGAACCAACTCATGATATTTGTAATCATAGCCAACCGAAAAATTAGAATAATCGATTACAAACATCGCACCAAGGAGGTAGTTTGTAAGTTTGTAACCATTAGTATAATAATTATACTATAATTAATGAATGATAATTATACTATAATAATTATACAGGAGGAATGGAATACTATATTGAGAAATGAATGTACATGTAAAGTACGATATAGTCAATGTATAGCCGATTCTGACTGAGGGTGACCCTCCACTCCTCAACAAGACGTTTTTTCTCAGAGTAAATCATTTCTTTATTGTTATTAATTTGATAGAGATGAAAATTGGTAATATAATCTCTACTTCAATATCAAAAAGTGAATAGGGAAAGAAATTCGTGAAGAAGAAAAATGTGAAAATCAACATTCAAATGGAGAGGATTTACTAATATCTAACCTGTAGCTAATTTCTTAAAAAAATTAAATTGTTATATGTAAAATTAATACAGTATATATAATGTTGTAAATAAACTTATTAATATTTTTATTTTTCCTTTAATAATTGAACTTTTTAATTGGAAGCTAAATAAACTGTTTATACTAAAGAAAAATTTGTAGATTATGCAAAGCATAGAGCGAAGTTGCAGTTGCTTTCTTTACTAAGAAAAAAAGAGTTGGATCAGTAGGCCAAAACCTGCATGCTTGAAACAAACATTGCAGCTTTGTGCCTACTGCCTACTCTCAACCAGTGAGTATTGAATGTGATTCTATATGAATATAGAATATAGTAGGCCTATATGGATATAGGATTACATTCTATGTTCACTGCTCTCAACACAGTCAGGCTGTAGAAGAATAACACACTCCAGCACTTTGAAAACATTTACAGAGAGCAACATAATATTGATTTGAGTTTTTTTTAATTCATTATAATTATAAAAGAATTCAGAGATGGTTAACTCAATAACAAATTCAGAACTTCTAAGTCAAAATCGTGCATCTCTTAATACAGTTTTAAAAATTATCTGTGCACTTTCATTCACTTGCATAAGTGAAAGCTATCCCAGATTAAAAACCATGATGCAAATCCAGATTACTTTAAGAATAAAAACCATTAAATAAGCGAGTGTTTCACTGACCATTTTTGTGTAGTGAAAGTATTCGAACCAATCGTAGACCATGGAAACATTCCATAACTTGGGGTTATGCCAAGAAAGATTGAGAAATACAGGGACATAAAAAACTATAGTTTTATATAAATGTTGTTCGACATCAATGTACTTTTTAGCAGAGAGGATTGGCACAGGCCTCTTGTAATCAGGTTCTTATAAGTTGCATAAAATACACTTAGATCTACCGGACCTGATTTAGATCTGGAACAGAATGTTACCAGTACTATAATAGAGTCACTATCAACATCTGAAAGCTTGAAAAGTTTGTGGGCTACAAATTTGACCTCCAACTTTCTTAGCTTCAAGCCCTATTGCACACAACCAATTGTACTCAAAATACCGTATGAAATAAATCTTCGTGATTAATAAGCCACTTGCTTTGTGAAGACTGTATGAGATAGATTGAGGTCTTTCCCATGTGTGAAAGGCAATTTGTTATTTTATAAAGCTAAGGTGAACCCATTGATAGGAGATCGATAATTCACTACTACCAAACAAGCTGGTTGATAAACCTAATTTTCAACACAACAGCAGCTGTAGTAAATAAACCAGGCAGGACTTCATTGGACGTTTTTGAAAAATCTTTCAAAGGAACAAAGCTGAATCGAACACATTGGCGCGAATGAAGAGGTTCTGCTCTATTTGGAGGGAATGATCGAGAACCAAAATAATGATTGAATGATTGCACCATTTGATCGAACTAGTTTCGTAGAATAATTGGATTGAAGCATAAATATCCTATGAACTTGATTTATGTACTACTATCAAGAAGCCCAGTCAATAAATGTTTTTCCTATGAAACCATAATAAATAATAATACCTGAATAAAGTAGTAAGTGACGGACGTAAATTCATTCTGCATTATGGAAATTATGCAATAACATTTAAAAAATGTAAGCTTCACAATAGGTGAACATTTTGACTTTGATACCAAACTTAGATGACTACAATGAAATAACACCAGCAACAAGAAGTAAATGACATTACAAAAAACACTCAAATTCATCTGTCGCAGAATAAAACTATTAAAAAACTAAATATTATCACATTATAAATTAAAGACATCAATGACCATCATTATTCATCAATGGCCATCCCACGAAAAATAAATCGAAATAATAATATAGCATTTATGTGCTATCTAATAATGAGCTATAATGATAAAACACAGCATCCCTTTCAAGTGAGATGGGTAGCTAATAAAATATTTTATTATTCAATACATATTTTTAAAGCAGAGGAGATATAATTATAATGGATGTAATGATAGATTAGGGAATAATATAAATGAAAACTGATCAATTAGTTGTTTGATGATTGTGTAACGATTGAGTTGCAAACTCACCTGGTTCAAATTCATTACGGTGGACTACAGAAATTACATATTCACCATAACAATTCAAACATTTAACCAGAAAATGAATGAAATATTGGACTGAAGGTGATGACTAGTCTTGTACATGACTGTTGGAAAGGATTATGATGATGATGGTGATTGATGACGAAAAGTATAACCACAATGTGGTTTTCGAAACACCGGGAATTGGATACCAGTGATTTTGAAGCTCGTAACTTACAGTTACGAGATAAATCCAACAGGCCGAACAAGAGTACGGAACTTACCCTAACTGAACAATTATTATACATTTCGCTAACCCCTGGGTGAACCAGTTTCGAAAGATGCAAATTTATGATTTATTTTTCGAAACTTCTGAAACGCTATTGATTGGTCTGAATATTTCTATGATCTATAAAAGCGGAATGGCACTCACTCATCAACAGAACTAAAAATGTACTAGACCAAAAATTTGGCAGAAATGTTCGTTCGGTTACCTAGCCCTCTAGAGGAGCACTAAGAACAGATTTCAAAAAAGCTTCAAAGGTATGCACAAAATCTGCGTTCTCTAAGCTTTTCCGAGAACTAATAGACAGGAAATATTGAAATTTGGTACATAGGTTCAGCTAAGATGTACAAATGTTGATGTGGTAAGAGGGCTTCGAAATTACGCCAGAGATAAGCCCACAATCGGTGCATGAAAGTGTTATATCAAACGAGTGTTTTGTGAGTTTTATTCAGTCTGATTAAAATTGACAGAACTTGCAACCCTAAGCTATATAGTTCAAATCAACACGTGATTGAATCGAGTCTGAACTTCTCTATTGACTTTGACGTAAGGAAGCTAATTCAAATGGAAGAATGGTGGTTTTCTTTGTGGCTGTTCCAACCAGGGGGTTCTGGCTAGACGGTTGAGATATTTGTTTATTACAAATTAAGTTTTCAATTTTATGTAACTATTTACGTAATGAATTGGCCATTTTTCAATTATTATTCAATAAATTAGGGGTAGCATATTCATTTGGATTTTCGTCTAGTAATAATCAGGACACTAACTTACTGTTACAATTAACCAACTTATTTACAATGACAATAACAACGATTTACTAGTTATAATAACCATAAGCCTTACATCTGAGAATTAGATCCATGACCATCAATAGAATGCTAAGACTTCAATCAGAGGAAATAGTGGTCAGGTGATAGTGATTAGTCACTCATTTTCTCACATGAGCCTCACAATTTCACCAATGAATGTGCAAATACGATTTCCGATATCATAAAAACATTTTTCATTAAATGAGAAAGTAGGTCTATGCCCACCTGATTGATTAATCATTATTATTCATCAAACCTGTTATAGACTCGTTTTAGCATAATAGGCTTGACACCTGTTCAGTTATATAAAATGACAGTGGACTAGTTTATTGCGAGTTCATTCAAAATGTCCAGATAAAATTGTTGATTTTTCCTATTCCATTAGTATTTTACTCAATAAGTCCATAAGTTTCTGATCATTAAAATTGTAGAAAATTTTGCTTATCCTTTATACTTTGACATCATAGGATATCTAATAGAAATTTACTAGGATTGATCTTAGCTCAGCATATTAATGTAACTGAATGAGATTCTTTCGAAATGCCGGCAGTACTATGTTCATGACAATTCAACCACATGACAAGAATGGTAGGTGACCTCAATTAGAATAATTACTCACAGAAATATTTTTCAAGTATAATCCAAATCCGAGTTATCCAAAACTGGAATCACTGTATCACTATTCAAAATGGGTATCAAAAAGCTATAACACTAAAATACAACTATCTCAAACACAAACGACTGTTATACTAAAACTGAAAATTCACTTGGCAAAAATGACAAGTCGCAGGACAACTAATGTCTACTGGCAGAGAAGCCCAAGGTCGAAAAATCCTGATAGAAGCCAAGAGGAGAACCAAAAAACTAGTAACACCGGTGTAACTAACCCCGTCTCAATTACACACTGAAAAGGCTTGACTGCTACGAAATAATAGCAACAATACTCTATGACGTATGTGGGAGCTTTATCCCTTCATAAGAAAAACCTTCCAAGGAAACAACAAAATCTTTATAAAAAATCGAACCAACAATAATAATTATAAAAATGATAATACAATAGTCTCGATAGCTTTGACTAATGTAGTCGGTAAGGAAATTGAATTACTGTAATGTTCCTGCTATTGAGAAAGAGGGTATAAATGAGAGACCTAGCATTATTTACAGACAAACTCACAACTAATTGAAGTAGATATAAATATATAGTAGGGGGAACTTTGAGCTGAGAAAAAAATTATTCACAGTGAAGACTCACTTGTTTATAATTTCTGAGTTATAGAAATGGATATTGCATGAGAGCGGCGCAGCGGCGCAAGAAAAACGGACTGACGAGTTTTATAAGAAAGACTCAAAGTTGCGATACCACCACTGTAACTGTATAAAATATAATGTGCTCTACAATACTATGTACAATACAATCATTATGTTCAAACTTGACTGACTGTGAGCTATCATTCAATTGATGCCTTCTCCAATCCTTTCAGCACCCCACCACGCAGCATTTTTGTTTCTATCCTATTTGATATTGTTATAGACTGTATCCAACATTTTCCAGGTGTCACACTCATCAATAAATAGAGAAATAAGCTCTCAATTGAAAAATTTTTTCCCTATAGTTACACTAAAATAGCAATTTACGCACTGAATTGCATGCCTAAAATGGTATTCCTGAACTAGTGTGTGAAGTAATAAATTACAGTGCATAAAATATTTTACACACTCCAGATTCGCAACATAACACGAAATAGTTTTTCGGCTATTATTATAGAAGGTTCATTGTCTGACAACCCAAATTCGTTGGCAACTCTGACTGTCGTTCGATAAAAATTATTTCAATGGCTACATAAGATTAAGCAATATATTTCAAAGTTCCCCTTGGCGACATCAGAGCGTGCTGGACAGTCAAAATGTGGTTGGTGGTTCATATAAACATAAATTTTTGAGAAGGTTATTCAATTTACCAAAAATAACTTTTAGTTGAGTTATTTTCGCTAAACTTTCTCAAAAATTGATATTATCAGGGAATTTTTGGATTTTCCAATTTTTCAATCAACAATACCATGAAGAATTTATCCTCAAAATTTCATGAACTCATCTCTTACCGAATTTGAAATGATCTGTCCCAAAATTTTAACTTCAGTAATGATCGGAAAAAAACTTATTCCTGTGAATTTTTTTATTTCGATAGCTTGATAGTATACAAATCGAAAAACTTAAAAAATATCACAAATAAAAAGATTTTTTAGCCTTTTTCACGTCCTTAACACAATTCGGTCCTGGGTTCGGCAGTTGAAGGGAACTTTTGATACATACAATAACAACGTAACAATGAAATGTGCACACACTAAATAGAACGCAAGGAAATGTGCAGAGTATTAGAACAACAGTCCAACGATGAATGATCACTGGAACGTTGAAATTCACAATCTATTGCATTGGGATTTCAGTCCGAAGTTTGAGAATGATTTTGAATTTCAATTTTGAAGTTTCATCCTTTTAAAATAATGATTGCTCAAGCATCACACCCAGAAGGATACGAGAACCGAAACAATCTGTATGAGCAAACCTACTTGCTCAGAACCCTCAAAAGCTACTTAACTGCTTCTCTTGTAGTGACAAGGAACATTTTCATCTCGATAGATAAGTGAATAAGCAAGATTTCCGCTACTGGGTTAAATAAAACCCTTGAGTTATTCTTGAAAGATCACAAAACAACGAATATTATTGATGAAGTTAATGCCATTTCCAGCAACATGTGTGAAAGAGCTGCTAAAAACTTCAGAAATCGTCTTCAACAATGTATTGCTGCTAATGGCCGCCATCTTCAGGAAATTATTTTCAAAACTAAGTCAATATAGCATCAGTGAGGATAGAATGTAATTCTATCATTGAATCCTACACTCTCTGAGTCTCTGTATAGCATGTGCCTCTTTACCGATTTACAAAAAGTAATTCTCCATCTATCCTGGATCACTTTTTAAAGTTCCTTGAAACTGCTCAATCGGTTCTGCCACCCTCTGTATTATTAAATAAAGTGCATAATGAGAGTCAACCATGTTCCAATTTTCGTTAAACGTAAAAATAGTCACATGAATTTTCGCTGCATAACATTGTTTTCAAAAGTGATTCTCTTTTTGTCTTTTTCACGTAAATCTTAGTCTTAATATTAAATAAAAAGACTAAGAAATTGTCAAAAACCACAGATTTTATTGAAAGTTAGAGAGAACGGTTTCGGTTCTTACACCACTGTCAATCTCTGATAAACTGACTAATGCCATTCAAACTCACTAATGCAGAGCTTATCAGAGATTGACAATGGTGTAACAACCGAAACCGGTCTTTCTAACTTTCAATAAAAATCTGTGGTTTTTGACAATTTCTTAGTCTTTTTATTGAATATGAGTCATTTATTTATGGAGACAACAGGTTACCCCTAATGTGTCTCCTTCACAAATACAACAGTACAAGATTATTATACAATGAAAATACAATGAACAAAGTAACTTACAATTGCAATATTGTTAAAAGAAAAAAAACTATAGAAATACAAGGGAAGGAAAAAAATAGATGTCTCAACTACACAAAAAGTATATCTTAGTCCTTCAAGCGTAATCTCTGGATAAGGGAAAAAAATGAAGTAGCTTGGTACCAAAACTGACAACTAAGTTTAATGATTGTGAATCGTGATTGCGGTACTTTAGCCATGATAATGGAACTCGCCATGATTGGCGGCAGAACTTAGATTATTTGTGACAGAGTTTGAATCAGACGAGAGCAAACAAGACACCCTACACCCGACATCGACAAACTCAAACGACATAGAAACCGCGAATCCAAAATGACTGAGAAACTTTAAAAATATGATTCACAATAAACAGCTATAACACAATATACAATATGTATAACAGCTATGTATACGAGTGCTGTCATCTTCATAGTTGGATTGAAAACTTTTCAGACCACCTTCATGAACCTCAAAAGGCATACATTGTCAGTGAAAATATTTTACGGATTCTATGGAATGATATGGATATATCCAGAACATTTCTCTCATAGATCTGTTGTGCATTACCTACATGTGAAGAATATGGAAAAGGAAATTTTGTAACAGGCATATAATTAAAAAAAGTGAACAATTTTAGTCTGGTTATTAAATTCCAACAGATATTTGAAAGAATAAGACTTTGATGTTGTCAATACAACTCAAAAATATAACAAAGATATTTGTTCTAAATCAATTTAATCAATTGTGGAGAAATAACACATCTTTTTTTATACAATCGATTTTGACGAACTGAATAGAAAAATGAAATTTATATTATGGAGAAGGGTATTCATTTACCGAGAATAATATCCAATTCCCACATGAATACTAAAGTTTCATTCATGATCTAGATGGAATAGGTTTGATGAATTGGAATGAGTTTAAAGATAAACATAGTTATATATTTCAAGGTTTTCAACCTTGAATAACCTTTAGATAACATTATGATTTGGCAGCGGATCAAATTTATCCTTTTCATAGCGACGATATCCGAGAATATATTATTCAAATGAATCTAAAATTTATATTGGCCCTAAACGATGTAAAGTGATCGTATTTCATAAACTTAGATATGACAGTAACAGACTGTACTGTTGAAAATATTATGCAAATATAAATCAATTTTTAATCACCTATTTACTGTAATAAAAACAATAAAATTTATGTTCAGTAATTTAGATACCGTAATAAAATGTAGTAATACAGTAGAACCTCAATAATTCGGAATCCTCTATAATATTTGTAGTTGAAACTCAGTTGCTTGAAAACCCTATATAGCATATTCGAAGTGAAGCTATGTATTTCGGTCCTCGTGATAACTCGTAGTAAAATAAAGTCTATAAAGTTATGAACTCTATAATTCGTATTTTTATATGTGAAAACTTGATATAGTTCGTATTTTCTGGATTTTTTTTATACACCATGGATGGGGAAGATGATTATAGAGTACCTATAAATAAAAATATAAATCTGTAAAAAAATATCAAGTCTTGATAATTGCATTATATAGCCGAAACATGTCGTGACTAAATAGTTTTAAAAAGGGTACTCAGATTTATATTCAAAAGTAGCCCTGAAGGAAAAATACGATTACAGAGTACTATTCTGTCGCTAACTAATTTTACAGACATGAAGTCATCAACCGGAAATTACATTGACTGCCAGACAAAATTTGTCTATTGACTAAGTATTCGTTTTAATTGATTGCAGTATTGTACATAAGCGTGAAGAATTCATTAGTCGGTTTGTGAATGTTAGTTAAGAGGCGTGTTATAGTGAGGTCCACGTTATAAACTTAAAATGACAGTATTCGATTAACATTGGTGTTGCTATCCTTGCTTATTTATTAGACAAAGAAGATAGAGCTATCCTTTTTTAGCAGGCAGTATTGGATTAACATTGGTGTTGCGATCCTTGTCTATCATTGGACAAAGTGGATGGCGCTATCCTTTTCTAGCTCCGCAACGATACCAAGTCTTATATTAACAATGTATAAATATCATTAATTGGCAAAATATTTCATCTCAATTATGGACATTTATTGATTAATCATTGAAAAATACATTTTCTTGGCGAATAAAATAAAATTGTTTATTTTAAACAAAAATTAACATTTATTATCACATCAGATATACCGGTATCAGCTAACCATCTATAGAAGGCAGTAACAAAGCAGAGAATCGGCAACGCTTTTATCTTTCTGCACTGCCATTATAACGTACTTTATTCGAAATTTTGTTTTTAAAGTTCGAATAGTTTTCTAGAACTTTTCCATAAGAATGAATAACGTTTATTGGATTTATCAACATTTGATGAGTGGTAATTTTTTATATTTAAGAAAGGACTCAGGAAAAAGCTAGTAATCAAAATATACAGTATTGCTGATGTTATAAATCTGAAATTTTTAGAGGTGAAATTGTACAAGTATCTGTAGGTCCGGTTGATCATGGTTCAACAACAGGAACTAGCCTAGTACAGTTTTGGTTAGTGACCGATATGATTACACTTTTTAGTTTATTCGAAAAAGTATAACTAAAGAATCATGATAACATTTTATAATAAAGTTTACAGAGAGGCCTATGTTGAAGGTTTGATCATAATAATTTGAAATTTTATCATATTTGATGAAATTTGTATTGTCACTAAGAGGTCAGTTACATTATGTCACTGTTTCCCCTCAATGAATCAGGCACGAAATATTCTCGTGTAACTTACTGAATGTCTTTTATTTAAATTAAAACAATGTTCAAATTCAGACTTAAATTATATTACTGATAAGATAGAGATGAAATAGCTATCGTAGCTTGGATGCCACTGTCACATACAAAATAAGTTAGTTGTTTCTAATACTTAATTATAAAATTATACAAAATGCAATAGCGAAAATTGACATGCAATTTCCATGCAAGTGAAAATACAGTTGTCTATTTACCATTATTGTTGACAGCCATGGTCAAATATTAATATTATTAGGTTGATTTAGAACACTTATTAAAATACAATAATAAATTAATTCAAAGCTATCAGAATGCAGTCATATCGTATGTCAGTGTTTATACCGTACTAGATGTTTTATTACTGAAATTAAATTTTAATACTCTGATTACAATGAATGAGACTGACACATAAAAGAAACAATACTCTGTAATTACAGATTACAATAGTAGAACAGTACAGGTTCTGGTTCTGATTCTGACAGTCGTGGATAGTGGAAAAGTAGTACAACTACAAGAACGGAATCAAGATTAATTTGAAATTGCTATCAAACAGCTGACGATCAGCTGTGAATCAGATTTGAGGCCGCCAGCTGTGAATCTGTTGCACTGAATCAAGCCATCGTATAATCATAGGGATATAAATAGAATTATTGCAGGAAATTATTCTCAAATCACATTTTATTCCTGTTAAAATATTATTGTTTATCATTTCATACATTTGTTTGTGTGATAACAATTCGATGCTGGAAAACTCTCTTGATATATCGATTTGACGAAGATAAAAATATCGCATTCCGGAAAATCATAAGCTGACATAAAGTCAAACTGTTCAAGTATGAACATAACCTAAAATATAATAGAACCCTTCGACCATTAATATAATTATATTAATGGTCGAAGATAGAACCGGATAAGTTTGAGAGGGTGTTGGGTGCGTGAGAGGGTTAGATTTTTGTTTTTGAATGCAACATGCTATCATAATTCGAAATGAATAATAGTTAAAAGGTAGAAAGCTTGCATATCAGAACATGTTTCATTTGTGTAATATAGTTTGGCTACACTTCATCTTATGATTTTCGTGAATGCGATATTTTGCCCATTGACAATATCGACTTTTTAAGGTCGACTTTAATTTTCGAGGGAAATTGGCCTTCTTAATTCCCCAAGTCCTAACCTAAAATAAAATCTGAGTCTGAGGAGCTTTAGTAATGAACTTGGCATTAGGGATTTTGAAATATAATCCGTAGGTTGCATATTCAAATCTTCTTTTATACAGATTTATTTTATGATTTGTCACTTCATCATAATATTTTGTGGAACATCTGGTTTATTACTCCTAGTTGTAGAGAGCAAGCAGTTTCGATTTACATGCAGTGACTAGCTGTATACAAATATGAATCTTGAACTTTTAGGTAAGTGTAAATGAATCTTTTTCCATTTTCATGTTAACTAGTAATATAACAAGTTCTTTTTTTTAATTTGAAGCAGCTCCCTTAATTCACATTTTTAGTATCCCAGAAAAGATATCTCAACAACTTACGACCTGATTTTGCAATCAGTGTTTAAGCCTTAACTGGTTTGTTGGGGTCATATTTGACCCCAGGGAAATTATTTTTGTAATTATTATTCATACAGGTAATCCTACAGGTCAAAAGTTGGGATTAATCTATTATAATATATAATACGCCTAAAGGAAAGAACTGGCTTATAGGCTACACGTACGGGATAGGAGAAATATGTTTGACGCATCTTCATGTCTGAACTACTGGACTGATTAACTTGAATTTTTGCATAATGATTCTTAATTAATCAAGGATGGTTATAGGCCTATTTTCAATTCTTCAATATTTCATTACGTCAAGTTTTCAATTTGTCAAGTTATTGTATGGAAACAGCTGAAAATTTATTTTAAAAGATAAATTAGGAGATAGGTACGATTGGGGATCCTATCCGAGTGAAAATAACAGATTTTCTGTCGCATCAAAATTTTGGTCCGCCATCTTGGAACCGCTATTTCCAAGTTTTAAAGTGGCAGAGCACGGGTTACCCACTAGTTTTTAATAAGGTAGAAGCTACGAAACTTGAACAGCAACATATCATAACAGCTATTGAGGATATTCAAAATTCAATAAAGGACTTAAGAGAGGATTTGAAAGAATAATATAATTAAAAAAATCATCAATCCACTCTGAACTGTTTAAAAAATTGAACTCGGATAATGGAAAACTCGAGTGTGATGTTGGTTAACCAAGTATAGAACTCAATGACCCTCTGCATTATCTGAAAAGAAATACTGTTGAAATAACTGGTTCACCGGTACAAAAGGATGACAATAAATCTGCTATTATGAAAAAACTGATTTCTTTTCTAAAAATTGATTCCTCACTAGAACTAATCGATATTAAGCATCCCTTATGCATGGCACATGAACATTAGATAGCGGCATTGTGATTAAATTTGTAAGATGATCCAATGCTCTTGTTCTACTAGACCTTTCCAATAAGCAATAGGGTCTTAGAGCTCGTGATTTTGGTTTTTATTCCGATAATATTATGCACATCAATCCCTCGCTCACCAAGGAGAATAGACTTCTATTTAAAATGCTCATTTGTTGAAAATGACTCATAATGTAAAGTATGTCTGGCTAAGAAACTGGAAAATATTGGTTAGAAAAGACAGTCATGATCAAATGCATGTGATAAATAACCAGGCGGATTTGGACAAATTGATGAAGAAGTTTAAACAAAAATCATAAACTTCGTCTTTAACGATCATACTGAAGGTTTTTAATTGGCTAGTTATTATTTATTGAATGAATCTTTTGTAATGGTATTTCCTGTTAATGTCAACTTTCATTAGTATCGATCATTCCATCATTGTATTGATCTAATTTATTTCCTCTTTCAATAAATCAATTATACCTCAACTGGTAACTAACAGCAATAATTATTTATTATTTACAGAACTGGTCTGCTATTTCTTGAATGGATTGGTTAATTTTGAAAGATTGAGCTCAGTCGGGTTGAGTGCCCCGTATCGTGAACAAAAAATATTATTGTTTTTTTATGTAGAACTTGGTTATTATGATTTAAAAATTTTCTTAGTGAACAATATTAATTTCAGCCTATCTTATAATCGTTGGATTCACTGCCGCAAATTATAAAATGTATTATCATTTGACATGATATTTCCTAAACTGTTATTTCTTTGATTTCAGAATCGTTTGGACAGAATTATCCAGAGGTGAGTTATCAACTTATCTCAATCACCAGTGTTTTTTTCATTCCGGTTTTGAATTTCCAGTTGCAATCTATTTTTGCTTTGATCAAATTCAATGTGCAATTGTGGCTTATTAGCCTACTTATTCTGACTATTTTACAGACTTGTTTATCTGCCTATCGTTCAAGTTTACTCCCAACTATTTTTATAATGAATCACCCAGGTTCAGTTCACCTGATTAGGCCTAATTGTTTTTGCAAGCATTCATTTTTGTATTGCTATCTTGTATGTGTATGTAAAATGAATGATTAAATTGAAATTGGAATTTTTGTCGGTTTGTAAATTGAAATCATTTTCCAAAAATTGAACTAACACAGATCCCATAGTTCTATCATGAGAATAGAATGCCAGAATTATTGGAAACGAAATATTGTGAAACCAGAACTGACGGGGATCATAAATTTGGATTTCGAAAATCTTGACTTTGTCAATAAATTTGTGTGTTTATTCATTTCTCAACTTTTTCATAGACTTCCTCGGGTCATAAGTTTCTATGTATTATGATGAATTCTTGATCATGTATTTGTTTCCAGATATTTTTGTTTATTTTGCTTGAATAAATGTTATAACATTTTCTCATCAAGTTACGGTTTCCACTACAGTAAAATGTATGTTTATCCTGTTATATTTGTTATATTGTATATTAGTCTATATATATATCATGTTATATTAATATACTTGTAGGAGTTTGATGGATCCTTGGACTGCATCTCTCTCGCAGTCACTTGCTCCTTCAATAAGCGAGGAACTTTACTCGCTGTTGGATGTAATGATGGACGTATTGTGATTTGGGATTTTTTAACAAGAGGCATTGCAAAAATTATAAGCGCACACATGCATCCAGTTTGCTCCATCAGGTCAGTTGACTAGAAGATACGTTTCTTCAGTCTTTATATACAGCTCAATCAATAATTTATTTGTTGAACATTTAAAATTCGTTATCTCAATCATATATTTTCCAACATAACATGATAACCTATAGCTAGGTGACCACTTGGTATTCTATCCTGTTATTTCTGTGCCTTCATTTCGTGTTCAGTCCATTTTTCATCTCAGAGTCCACTGAAACCCGTCTGGCTTCTGTTTGGTATTCATTAGTAGTATAAATAATATTATCAGTGTAAAAAGTTCGGTCCTACAATATGTCAAAATATCAATCGATAACATCAATAATAAAGTTATTACAACTCAAGCAATGGAAATATTTCTTAAATTCCTGTAATCAATTTATTTATTTTTTTAATAATGTATCTACTCATTTTATTATCAAAACATATCTACCAGCGATGTGTTATATTTTACAGGGTGATTCTTAATTATGGTAAAATAATTTTAATACGTGATAGTAGAGGTAAAAATAAGAAAAAAGTTCCTATAAACATATATCCATAAACACTTCATTAGCGAGCTATACAGGGTGAAAGATTTCACCCGGAATTCAGTTCCTCTGGTGAAATACACCGATGCTGAATTGTTTGGGGACTAGTTTTTAGAAAACGTATGGTGGATTCATATGGAAAAATCTCTAAAAAATTGAATAAAACAAGTCTGGAAGCTGTAGTTTTTGAGAAAAAAGTCAAAATTTGCAAAAAATCTAAGTAGAAAAACACAGACTTCTACGTTTGATGCCCAATAACTTTCTTTAATGACCAGTAAACAAATAATTTTTCGAAATAAAAATTGTAGAGAATTTAATTCTGAAAAGAATTATGTAAGCTGTGTAAACTAAATTTAAATAAAAGTTGAATAAAATTTATTCTAATGTAGTACATTACACCACAAAAATTTGCTGTTTTATGAGGAGAGAACTAATAACTCATAGGTTGTAGCTGATTGCAAATAAAACATGGATTTAAATAACAGCTGATTTATTTTGTTTTAAATAATAAAATATTTAAAAAAAATTATCAGCTGAAAATTATTTTCAGAAATATTTTAGCTCACTGTTGAACAAACAACAAACTGTAAGTTAGGCCTACTGTAACCGCGCTGTGTTTTTTTGTTTAATCTATTAACCAGTTATTTGTAACCATTCCACTTTGCTTTTTATGTGTTGAGTGTTAATTTTTAAGAAAACGGCAGGTAATTTTAGACATTATTCATACTCCGAATTAGCTGACGTGCATTTAATGTATGGGATGGGACACAGTAATAGAACTGAAGCAAGACGTTTGTATCAAGAAAACTTTCCTAACCGAGTATGTCCAAGTTCGAGGTTTTTTGCCACTATTCATCAACGTGTCTGAAACAGGTTCTTTGATATCCAAAGAGCACATTTATGCAGGCAGACCCCGATCCACTAGGACTGTTGAGTAAAAGGAACAAGTTCTTAATGAAATTTATGAAGATCCAGAGAAGAGCACGAGAGAATCGTCAGTGCAGTTTAATGTCAATCAATCTATTATTTTGAGGATCCTAAAAGAGCAACAATTACATCCATACCACCTCCAGAAAGTCCATACTCTATTGTCACGAGACTGTATTCCCCGTGCTGGTATTTGCCGATGGTTTTTAGAAAAACTTGTTAACCCAAACTTTTAAACAACCGTTTTATTTACCGACGAGGCACACTTTACAAGAACAGCTATCGTTAACGTCCACAACAAACATATTTGGGCAGCTGAGAATCCTCATGCCATCAATCCTAATCGTCCACAACATCAGTTTTCAGTAAACATTTGGGCAGGAATCATAGGAGATCATCTACTTCTGTTCGAGCTTTCTCCCAGGCTTAATGGCATAATCTACTTAAACTTTTTGAGAGAGGAGCTATTTATCTTACTTGAAGATGTACCTCTTCAGTTGCGCCAATACATTTGGTTTATGCATGATGGAGCTCCAGCACACTTCAGTGTTGCTGTTCGTGAACACGAACACCTGAATCACAGGTTTCCAAATCAATGGATAGGCCGAGGTGTGCCAGTACCATGGCCAGCTAGGTCACCACACTTGAATCCTTTGGATTTTTATCTTTGGGGACACTTGAAAACCTTATTATACAATACTCCGATTGATACAATTGAAAAACTCCGATTAAGGATTTTGAACGGAATAGAAATGATAAAGCAGATTCCTGGAATATTTGAACGGGTCCGACAATCGATGAGAAGACGTCTGAACATATGTATTAAGAACAAAGGAGGACACTTTGATCATCATCTTTAGTCTTTTGGTATAAGTTTAATGTCATTTAGATAATATGTTACTTTCATATAAGAATCAAATTATTTATAAAAAACCAAATATTTTATTTGCAATCAGCTACAACCTATGAGTTATTAGTTCTCTCCTCATAAAACACCAAATTTTTGTGGTGTAATGTACTACATTAGAATACATTTTATTCAACTTTTATTTAAATTTAGTTTACACAGCTTACATAATTCTTTTCAGAATTAAATTCTCTACAATTTTTATTTCGGAAAATTATATGTTTACTGGTCATTAAAGAAAGTTATTGGGCATCAAACGTAGAAGTCTGTGTTTTTCTACTTGGATTTTTTTGCATATTTTGACTTTTTTCTCAAAAACTACTCACTTTACAGCTTCCAGACTTGTTTTATTCAATTTTTTAGATATTTTTCCATATAAATCCACCATACGTTTTTTTAAAAACTAGTCTTCCAACAATTCAGCATCGGTGTATTTCACCAGAGGAACTGAACTCCGGGCGAAATCTCTCACCCTGTATAGCTCGCTAATGAAGCGTTTATGGATATATGTTTATAGGAACTTTTTTTCTTATTTTTACCTCTACTATCACGTATTAAACTATTTCACCATAATTAAGAATCACCCTGTATAAGTTTCATATTGAGATAGTAATGTTATCTGTTTGCAATTAAAATACTTTTAATTAAGGCTGTGCAAAGGCTAGAAATAAACTTTCTACTGGTGATATTTTTTAAAGTTTTTCGATTTGTATAACATCAAGCTATCAAAATGAGAAAGTTTTCTCAGAAAAACATTTTTCCCGATCATTACTTTTCGAGATATGAGCGCCTAAAGTTTAAATTTTTGGGACAGAACATTTTAAATTCGGTAAGAGATAAATCCATGAGATCTAGAGGATACATTCTTCATGGTATTGTTGATGGAATAAAACTAGAATTCACTGAAAATATCAATTTTTGAGAAAGTTATTCAATTTACCAAAAATAACTCAACTAAAAGTTATTTTTAGTAAATTGAATAACTTTCTCAAAAATTGATACTTTCAGGTAATTCTTGTTTTATTCGATCAACAATACCATGAAGAATTTATCCTCTAAATCTCATGGATTTATCTCTTACCGAATTTAAAATGTTCTGTCCCAAAAATTTTAACTTGAGGCGCTCATATTCCAAAAAGTAATGAACGGAAAAAAATGTTTTCCTTAGAAAACTTTTTCATTTTGATAACTTGATTATAATTATATGAATCGAAAAACGTTCAAAAATATCGCCAGTAGAAAGTTTATTTTTAGCCTTTGCACAGCCTTGAGAAATGGCTGATGAACCCGTATTTTACAACTGGAAAGAAGATTGCATTAATGGTAACTAGAAAATTGATTATTTTTACTATCTTGACGAGATATATTTGTCAATTTTATGTTGTTGGAATATGCTATCGACAATGAACCCATGTAAGCATTGGCAATGCTTTTAATATTTTTCCAGACCTATTTTATGTTTATTAAAAGTATTTGCTGGTCACCTCTTATCAGCCCTCAAATAAAATAGAGGTGCTTATTTACCAAAGTCCAAAAAAGAAATTGTTAAATTCATAACCTTAAATTTCCATTGTAGTGATAAATCAATTCTTCCATTATAGGTGAACCATCGCAAAGGTAGTCCTAGTAATAAGTGATATGTAACCATTTTTTTGTTGATGAACGTAATTGTTCTCTGATACATTTAGTTTCAAAATTGTAAAATTCAGAAGTTTCAGCACTTATAATTTCTTATTTTATTGATTATAAAGCTATTGTGACAAATGTTTAGTATTTGCCTTGAGCCGTTTTGAGAAAAGTACTGTTTGACGCTTGAGTATCATTGATGTTCAATGAAGCCGGCTAGAGATTTGATATACATTTAGTTTTATTCTAACTCCATTCACTTCATCACTCATCTCTCACTTTCTCGAGGTTGAGTTTTAATTCTAACAACTTCAACTTTCACGTTTGTAGGAAGTTTCATATTATTGCTTCTAGCCATATATCAATTCAAATCAAATTCATTCTCAATCAGTTACACAGAAAATACATAGGAATATCATCTAGTATAAGTATGATGTTACAATAATCAAATGGTTTTTTTAGTTGGTCGAGAACCGGGCACAAACTGCTCAGTGCATCAACTGACAATACTGTGTGCGTTTGGGATGTTATGAGTAGTGACTGTGAACTGAAATATAGATTTCCATCGCCAGTCCTACAGGCAAGTCATCTTCTTTGGAAGATCTTACATGATTTCATTCCTCACTTAGCAGTTATTTCCTAATTTGCTTGATTCTATATGTGGCATGTCCTCTTTTCTAATTTCCTAAAATATCTGTCTCAATTCTTACGTTATACTTTGTAAGACAAAATCGTGTGGCACGTCCTTTTCCGCCTTACTTTCTATTGAAATGATGAAATAATAATTCTCAACAGTACTCGTAAACTTTGTTTGATCTCTTAGCTAGAAAATAGGTTTTACTTGTTACTTTTTTTAACAGCAGCTCCATTTTTCAACACTTGCTATGAATATAGCTGAAGTAAAACTTCTACCGAACTCTATTGCTCTCTACATTACCAGTGTTTTCTTTATCTACTCGTGCTGATGAAATTCTAAGATCAGTGTAACAATTTACTTCGAATTTTGAATATTAATTTATCATGAAGTTTTATTTGTAATGAAATTTCACTAATATTCAATTTTCAATTTTTTTCAAAGTGCTCATTTCTTCACCAATTATTATAGTATGCAAAATATCTTTTTCCTACATTTACCTTGAAAAGTGACGATTCCTGCACTGATTACAGAACGCAAAGATTCACTTTTCCGCTCTAGTGCGGGGAAAAATTTTTCTGCACTCCAGATTTGCAACATGGCAACACAAAATAGTTGGTGGGTTATATGGAGGATTAGTGCACGAAAACAAAAATTAAGTTGGTAAAAATGACTGTGGTTAGATTTAGATAAGAATCATTTCAATGGCTACCCTACATTTATGATAAAATCCCAATCTAGAAATCCAAAACAAGAATAATGTTCATCTAAATCATAATTAAATAATCATCATTTACGAATTCTCATCATTTAATAATAAATAATAGCTCTTTTCTATATTGATATTTATTATTTCAACTGCAATAAATGAGAGAAGTAGCAAATATACATTATAAAATTCGAATTTTGAGGTTAAATGATTACCATTCGATATTCATATAAATAAAAATGATAAAAAACATAACAATACTACAATAAATATTCTCTGTTGTCTATGTTACTTTTATAAATATTTTTCAGTTTACTATGAGCATTTTTCTCTTTAATTTGAGCAAAAGTCTAAATTTCTGAATCGTGTTTCAGTAATTTTTAGCTGGATGAAACAAACTTAAGTACGATTCTTCCCGCTAGGTCGCGCGCTTGTCGGTTCAGCCATCTTGCAGCTCGGTTCAGCCAACAAGCTGTTGGCAAGTATTTTGAATGTGAAGTTTTTGTTCCATCTGTATTTTTTCTGATTCTTGAATGAATAAAAATGAGAACTTTGGCTGAGAATTTTCAACTTCAATTGGATTATTAATTTTTAAATGTATTAAGGTTGCTATTAATAACAGCATCACACACACACAAACATTTGATGGATTTCAGCCATCATTTTACCCATAATCATTCAATCAACCACTTCTCATATTCAATGGTAACTGTAGGAAAAATTAAATGTGAAATACGTGCGCAAAGTTCCTCTGCTGCACTCAAGAAGCCATTCCGCCCTAGCCTACAGCTCGGGCATAAACGTTTCTTTCGGTGCAGCAAACTGTCACTTTGCGCACTAGTTGCACAATAGTTATTTGTACAACTAGTGCGCAAAGTGACAGTTTGCTGCACTAAAAGAAACGTTTACGCACGAGCCGTAGGCGAGGGCAGAATGGTTTCTTGAGTGCAGCACAGGAACTTTGCGCACGTATTTCACATTAAATTTTTCCTACAGTTACCATTGAATGTGAGAAGTGGTTGATTATGGGTGAAATGATGGCTGAAATCCATCAAATGGATTGTGTAATTTTGATGGTCTGTGTAATTTTGTTATTAATAACAACTTTAATTTATTTTAAACTTATAATCAAATTGAAAATTAATAATCGATAATTTATTCAAATTAAAAATTAAATTGAACCAATTAATTTGAAAATTTGAATAATTTTGAGTAAATCTTAATTTCTAAATAATTTTTCAATCAATCAATCAATTTATGAATGAAAAAAATATTCAAAATGTATAATTTAATGAGTTCTCATTTTTATTTATTTGAAAATCAGAAAAAATATAGATAGAACAAATTCGCATTCAAAATACACACCAACAATGTCAACAGCTGATTGGGATGGCTGCAAGATAATACACAAAGTATTAAAAGTATGCAAAGTAATACTTTGTGCACTAGAGCGGAAAAGTGATTCTTTGCATTCTGTAATCAGTGCAGGAATGGTCACTTTTCAAGGTAACTGTAGGAAAATAACTAATTCCCACACTAGTGCGGGAAAATACTTTGCCGCACTCCGATATGCAACATAATAACACAAAATAGTTGGTACGCTTCATGATGGTTCAGTGCGGGAATAAGAAAATAAGTTGGCAACAGTGAAAACCACTGGTTGTGGTTGAACAGTTTATAGGCCGAATTAAATACGCTCATCATTGTGAAGTCTCTGTGACACAGAGGACAGCATATCAGCCTCTCATATGAAAGGTTGAGGTGGTTGAGGAGTTCAAATCTCAGTCACAGTCCTTTTTTTTCTTTTTTTGTCCTTTTCAACTTCTATGAACATTATCCATGTAATATTGAAAAAAATAAATATTTAAAATTGATTAACTAATAAGCTAATTAACATTAAAATGACAAATAAATTGGCTTTATAAAGCTTTTTACAAATAAATAATTATATATAGTTATAATAGTTAATGAAAATATTGAATTATATATATTATATAAATTATTAATTAATTTTTTGAATTAAATGAATTCATTTTGAAATATATATTTTTTCAATTTGAATTAGGTTTAAAATTATATTGAATATTGAAAATTAATAAATAAGCATTCTGTTTTTGTTTATGAATAAGCTTATGAATGAAACTCTGAATGAAATATTGTAGGCCTTTTCGACATTACTCACACTCCACATTGAAAATGGTGACTTTTCCTGTAGATGAGATATCAAAATAATTAAGTTTGAGATAACTTTTAAATATCACAACTATTGTCATTTACTCCAACTTCTGACCATTTTTGTGTGGAATGATTGCAACCTTTATAATCAGCAAAAAAATACTACGAAATTACACAAACAGACATTTGATGAACTATAGTACATTTTCACCCCTAATTAATCACATTTCACATTCCATGGTGACTTTGGGAAAAATTTTAGGTGTAATACATGCGCAAAGTTCCTTTGATGCACTCAAGAAGCTATTCTGCAATCGACTATGGCTCGTGCGTAAATGTCTTTTTCCTACACATACCCTGAAAAGTGACCATTTCTGCACTGATTGCAGGCCACAAAGAATCACTTTTCCGCACTAGTGCGCAAAGTGAGTACTTTGCGTACTCCAGATTTGCAGCATGACAAACAAAATAATTAGTAGGTTATATGGAGCACCAGTGCAGGAAAATCAAAATTAAGTTGGTAACTGTGACTGTGGTGCACGTTATAATAATATTAAGGACATCGTGGACAACATTGGATGACAGATGCGACATTCAGCACACAGCCTTCATTCATTTACTACTACATTATTCAATTTGACAATAAATTAAGGTTTTTATTAATAAAAATACACAGAAAAACATTTCATGCATTTCAGGCAATTTTACCCATAATTACCCACTTTTCATATTCAATGGTAACTTTAGGAAAAATTTAATGTGAAATACGTGCGCAAAGTTCCTCTGCTGCACTCAAGAAACCATTCCGTTTCTTTCGGTGCAGCAAACTGTCACTTTGCGCACTAGTTGCACAAATAACTATTTCGATGCAGCAAAAGTGTCACTTTGCGCACTTGCTAAACTAACTATTTCGAATTACGTTATGACTGACAATAAATTTTTCAGGTTCAATTCCATCCAAGAAATACGTCAAAATTTCTGGTTTGTCCCATGAAACATGCAGCTGTAATTGTGGAAACAGATGGACATCATAAAGTTGTGCCTTTGGATGATGAGGTGCGTGAAAATCATACAAACCTTTCATCCTATGTTTTCACTCAGTCATCCCAGTTCCTCGTGTTATTTCATATTTCATTTTGTGTATAGTTTGCTTGAAAACTAGTTGGTTAAAATCTATATTTTTTATACGAATGCACAACAAAACGATATATTTCAATTTAGTCATTATTATTAGCCAAACCAATAATCCTTCTTCGTGCTACTCTATTTACTTTGTACACAGTACGGTAGTGAGAGAGACTAAAAACAGGTAATACTATAGTGAGGTTCACGTTATAATGACAGTATTTGATTAACTTTGATGTTGCTATCCTTGTCTATAATTCGACAAAGCAGGTAGTACTATCCTTCTCTAGTTCCGCAACGATGCCAAATCTGCTTTTGGCATGTAGAAATATATATTAATTAAGGCAGAGAAGAGGCAAGGCTATTCTTCTATCTCTATTCACTGCCATCATAACGTGGACCTCACTATAGTTGAATGATAGTGCACTTGTAGGATAATTTTTTATATTGGTTTTGATCATTTGTTTCACAGTCAAAAGTAATATTAATTATCGGAAACTAGTTTTTTACTTTCCTTGCCCTATTACCATAGGTAAGGAAAGTATTGCTTTCCAAAAAAATTTAAGGTACCCTAATTTCATGTTTTCTATACGTTTCAGGGTCCCCTGAGTCCAAAAACATGATTTTTGGGTGTTGGTCTGTGTGTGTGTCTGTGAACACGATAACTCCATTCCTAATTAACCGATTAACTTGAAATTTTAAACTTAAGGTCCTTATACCATGAGGATCCGACAATAAGGAATTCAATTCAAAATGGCGGATAATGGCTAAAAAACCATGATTTTCACGGTTTTCTCAAAAACGGCTCTAGCGATTTTCTTTAAATTTATACCCTAGA
This sequence comes from Nilaparvata lugens, assembly GCF_014356525.2. Lineage (NCBI taxonomy): Eukaryota > Metazoa > Arthropoda > Insecta > Hemiptera > Delphacidae > Nilaparvata > Nilaparvata lugens. The sequence goes on along the minus strand of NC_052518.1, from coordinate 76,638,402 downwards.
AAGCTATTTATATGCCCTATCAACTGACATGGGTCTCATTTCTGGGAAAATTGCTGGAGCTCCGTAATACTCTTGAGAAAAATGAATTTTGTTAAATTTCTTTTACGATTTTCTCAAAAATGACTTGACCGATTTTTTTTCAAATTCATACCCTGTATAGTTATTTATCAGAACATTATTTCACCGTAATGGATATTAAAATAGTTTCATCAAACTACAGAGCCGACAGAGGTATTTTAAATATTCAATGCTGGATTAAATAGTGAGAATCTAATTTAAACAGCAGATCATACTTTTATTTATATAGCTCATAAGAAGAAGTTCTCTACTAATAATTCCCTTCTAAATAATTTTAAATTTGAATAGTGTTCTAGAGACTAACATGAAATTTAATAGATCATTGTTTTTGAAAATCCATTAGCTAATGAACAACTTGATGAGTAGGCCTACCCTAGAAACCGGGCATTAGGCCTACACTATTTTTTGTGCAAAGTAATTCCATTATCAGCTGTTTTTATTTAATATTATATGTTTTTATTTACATTATGCAAAGTAATTCCATTTTCAGCTGTTTTTATTTAATATTAATTCATAGTGTGCTTGCAAACAAATTCATATTCGTTTCATTTAAACCAGGTATGTAATTGTCCCAAGTCATCTTGCAGGAGTTTAGTTTTATTGTATTTATTTTCTCTTTTTGAAAGATTAACTGTCATGATGGCCTCAAGACGTCACAATAATTAATTGGATATCACTTTATCATATAATATGTAGTATTCTTAAGTTTTGTTTTTTCCAAGCTTTTGCGATTTTTGTAAATTACTGTAATACTTTCTTTAACATTATAAAATTTGAATTGTATATAAAGTACTTGACGCAGAATAAGTGAATTGCACCTCACTGCCAACACACAAGGTTTCTTATGTTGGCAGTGCCGAATATTACATTGATATATTGTTGTACTCAAGTTAAAATCAATGTCTATTTGTATTGTATACTCTTGTAATTAATATTGTACAAATATGTATTTGTAATTTTGGCAATAAATTCAATTTAATATTTTGACTAATTTTATTAATTTTTTCTATTTCATTTTTATTTGACAGAATGACTTGTCTATTGTTGCTTCTTTCGACCGAAGAGGTACCTATGTATATACTGGTAATTCTAAAGGGAAGATTCTTATACTATCGATGCCAGATTTAGAGGTGAAGGCATCTTTCAGGATAACAGCCAGTGCATCTGCTGTGAAGAGCATTGAATTTGCTCGGAGAGGAGAGTAAGTTATCCCTTGATCATTGAGTTCAAAGTTATAAAATCTAGTTTGCTAGAAAGTACATTCCAAAAAAACAATGACCTGGGGCCCGGTTCATAAAATTTGCTAGTTACATTTTCACTGGTCAATTTCAACAGAATTACTACTTTTTCTGTTTTTCTAGCAAAAGTCACCTGTCTTTTTACATTGTCATGTCGAAATCTCTTCCTGCCACTAGTAATTTTTTTGAAATTATCTGTCGCAGTAATCTGTTATTTTGTATAATATTCTGTTAATTTTTGTTAATAAGAATAACCGGTTATCACTAGTGGAAACTGACAAAAATTTTCACAATTTCGAAAAGGTATGAAACTGATGCTTTTTATATGCTGACTAATTCATGTGAAACTGAAATTTTGAAAGTGAATCATAAAATGGTAGATTATCTAGTAACAGATGATTGAGGGTTGAGGAATATTATTTCATCATGAAAACACAAGATTTTCTTTATAAGTAATAAGCTATTCACTATAAAAACATATGATGTTCCTAAAAGTAAAAAGTTCTTTATGTAGCCGCAAAACGAGATGGAATTTTAGACTGGGCCCATATGGGTAGTTTCAATAGTAAGGCAATCCGCATATTGAAAATACTGTATTATAAAATAATAGTAAATAGTATCTATAAATATTGAATATAATTTTCGTTTTTACTTGAAAGAAATTACAAAGTATTCCTCACTATATAATTATATTATTTATTGATGATAAGAAAGTTAGTGGACATATCTAAACAGTATCTACATGGAGAAAATGTTATTTTCCCAACAATACTATTAATTGTTTCTGTTACAATTAATTTTTGGAGTAGCTTGACTGTTATTTCCCCGATTTTATTGTTTTATTTAACAATTTACCAGTAAATGTGGAAATAAATTACTTAGTCATAATCAATTTTTCAGATGCTTCTTGGTGAACACTGCTGATAGGATAATCCGAGTATATAACAGTCAAGATGTTCTATCTGCTGAGAAAGGCACTGATCCTGAACCTATCCAAAAACTGCAAGATTTAGTTAATAAGTAAGTCTTTTTGTTAGCTTTTATGGGAATTTGAATTGATGATTCCTATGTTGAAATTGATTAAATGGAACTAAATGAATGGTGAATTGATTTTAATGTTGAATGACAAATTGAACTATTGATAAATATGAAAGATAAAACTGTTACAAGTAATAAACAAACTATGCTAGTTGAAAACATCACAGGTGGCAATCAGATGATTAGCCACATTTAACCCCGAGGCAGACGATTTGGCCATCCGAAATCTTGAAGCTCACTTTTTTTCCTGGAACAGGGTGGGAAGGCTGAGGTGAGTCGTCTTGAAGGATGTATGCTGGCTTCACCCGGTCAATGGAAACCTTAGTGGTTTTACCATTAATCCTAATGTGAAGGTTTTATCGTCTCTGTCCACCACCTCATGGGGTCCAGTGTAAGGTGACTGAAGTGCCATTAAGATTCTTGGTCCTTCTCGCAAAAAGACTTGGCTACATGTGGACAGTTCCTTAAACACAAAGACGCCTGGTTGACCATGTCTTGTTGCTGTAAATGCGACATGAATTCTCTCAAGCTTGAAATAAAACTGTCCGAGATGTCAAGATTATTGTCAGTAGTATGAAAGTACGGATACTAACACTTTTTTTACGAGTTCCCCCCCCCTCCCCCGCACCCATCCTATGTACCCCCCACCTCTCCCGCCCCCTCCCCCGCTCCTTAGAAGGAGAAGAAGGTCTCCCTCTCTCTCTAGAAGAAGGAGAGGTGGAAGATGAAGGAGAAGAAGAAGAGGAAGAAGAAGATGATAACGATGATGCTCTCTCTCTCTCTCTCTCTCTCACTTTCTCTAGGTGGAAGAAGAAGAAGAAGGAGAGAAGGAAGAAGAAGAAGGAGAGGAGGAAGAAAAAGAAGATGAAGAGAGGAGGAAGAAGAAGAAGAAGAGGAAGAAGAAGAAGATGATAACAATGATGCTCTCTCTCTCTCTCTCACTTTCTCTAGGTGGAAGAAGAAGGAGAGGAGGAAGAAGAAGGAGTAGGAGAGGAAGAAGAAGAAGATGATAACAATGATGCTCTCTCTCTCTCACTTTCTCTAGTTATGCTCCATTTAATCTATAGATAGTCACGGTCTATTTCAATTAGTGTATTACTGACAGATTTAAGTGAAATGACCTTGGAAGTAGAAGATGGAGAGGAATGGAGAATGAGAAATTCAATGACTCTAGTGCTGACAGATTAAAGTGAATCTATTTTGGATGTAGAAGAATGGAGAATGAAAAATCCAATGACTCTCCTGCTGACAGATTAAAGTGAATTGAGTTTGGAAGGAGAAAAAGGAGAGAAAGGTTACTATCAACAAGTGAAACGAAAATCTCATCTTACTGACAGATTTAACTGAAACATCTTACTTCCAACTGTGAGATTTTTACTGTGGAGAAGAAGAATGAGAAATCCAAGACTCTCCTACTGACAGATTTAACTGAAACATCTTACTTCTAACTGTGTGATTCTCAACCAAAGTGAATCGAGTTTGGAAGTAGAAGAAGGAGAGGAATAGAGAATGAGAAATTCAATGGCTCTACTGCTGACAGATTAAAGTGAATCAAGTTTCTCAGATTTAACCGACTCATCTTTGTCTAACTCACAGATTTAAGTGAAACAATAATCACATTCAAAAAATTTATCATGCTATCATAGAGAAGTATAAGATCAGAGAAGAAGTAGTCGCTTTCAAAAAGAGGAAGAAGTAGAGGAAAGGAGAAGTGTGTCTAACTGTCAGATTTAAGTGAAACGATATAATAACAAGCATCCAAAGAGAGGAAGAAGTATGAGAACAGAGAAGAAGAGGAAGAAGAAGTTGCTCTCAAAAAGAGGGAGAAGTAGAGGAACGGAGAAGAAGAAGAAGAATAGGAAGAAGTAGAAAAAAGAAGTGTGTCTAACTGACAGATTTAAGTGAAACGATAATCACATTCCATCATGTACAATAGCTTCCAAAGAGAAGAATGAGAGGAAGAAGAAGTTATGAATGCAGTCCGCTATGCACTAAGAAATTCTACAAGTCAAGCTTGACAATGCTAATTGCTTCTCTAGATCACACACACACTATTTGCATGGTGAAATGAAACTTCCAGTGACAGGTTTTTCCTTAAGGGAATAACAGAACTGAGGCATGTATCTAACTGACAGATTTAACTGAATCGTTATTCCTCTCTATGGACTTGTCATTACAGCAATGGTAAGTGGAAATCTAAAAACAACTCAAGTAATACTGACAATGAAGAGTGATTCTAAAATTTCAGTCAGCAAGCCTCGAGACAATCTTATCAAGTACACTACTCTCTCAAGTCTCCTTCTCACAACACCATTTGTATGGAGAAATGAAACTTCCAGTGGCAGGTTTTTCTGAAGGAAATAACAGAACTGAGGCATGTATCTAACTGACAGATATAACTGAATTGTTATTCCTCTCTATGGACTTGTCATTGCAGCAATGGTAAGTGGAAATTTCAAAACAACCCATGTAATACTGACAGAAAAGAATGATTCTGAAATCTCACTCTATGCAAACAGCCAAGCTTGGAAACCTCGAGTCATTCTTATCAAGTACACTACTCTCTCAAGTCTCCTTCTCACTTCATCTAATGGAAGAGATTCAATTCATCTTGTTTTATTCAATTTGATCTTACTATATGTACATTATTTGTGGTAAAGTTTTTAAAGGATCAGTCATAAGAAAAAACCATGAAGCTTCACACCTACTAATTTATACAATTTTCTGCATCACCAAAATTAAGAAAATGGAGCATCAGAGTTGAAGCAAAATTAGATGCAGTAAAGTTGCACTGATGTAAAGATGCAGTATATTAGTTGCAGCTAAATAAAGAAAGCAGCATACTACTTGATTGTAGAATGTAAACATACCCATATTTGAAGATAGCAATATAGTTGAAATTTTAATGATAGTACTTGAGCAAAGTGCACAATTGATAAAAGTGAATGTGCATAATTACATTGAAGTGAAACAAAAAATCAGCAGTTCTGTTGATACACATGTTTACTGAGATGCAGTAACAAGAAAGATTTTCATCTCAAGAGATGTTCAATCAAATAGGAGAAATGTAACTGCAAAAGTTCAAATAAAATCCGTATATAGACAGATTGTTAAATGTAGAGAAAATACAAATGATTGAAAATCACAGAGCAAGAAGCACAACAAGATCAATCATAATATTCTAGAGGGACATCAAGAAATAGTATAAGATCTCCATTCATGGAGAGTGAGCATGAGGAGAAAAGAATAATATTATAATTTTAGCAAGAAGCAAAGATGATGAATGAGAGAGCACAACAAGATCAATCATAATATTCTAGAGGGACATCAAGAAATAGTATAAGATCTCCATTCATGGAGAGTGAGCATGAGGAGAAAAGAATAATATTATAATTTTTTATTTTGATATGACAGTGAATGACTACTTATTTAGAGATAAGGCAGAACGAAGGAAGAGGAACTTTTTCTATCAAAGGAAAAATGAAAGCTATTGATTACAGTTTTATTTGAGTAATTATGCAAGTAGGTATTTAGATAAGTGTAAGAGACATGTAAAGACAACCTTGATGTATCCAAAAGATAGTACTTCAAAGTCAAATGAAATGAAAGTCGAATCATGATTCAGATTAAGTTGGTGAAAGCACAAGTGGCTATATATATTATATTGTTGAGAGAAGCAAAGCGATTATTTGATTCCTCTATCAGGCGAGATGCATATCTAGCTACAACTAGATGAGTAGAGTTTTTTTGAAAGCCACAGATACATTCGGGGAACAGCAACTAGCAGAATTTGAAAAAGAAATACAAATTTGAGAGAGAGAAACTTGAGTGTATTTCGATCATAGTGACTTGTGATCACAATCCCTTACACTGTCAAAGGAGATTTGTCTATCAAGAGGAATAATTTGTGTCAAATGCTATAAGGAACATAGATTTTCTATCAATTGAGTTTCTGTCACAAGCATGGAAAACCTTTTATGGAATACTGTAATAACACCACAATGCTGGAAAATTAAGATTACAATATGATGTAAGTAAGATACTCTTTGCTTCAAGCAATAGAATATTTTTGGTACAAATTTTTTGTTGTTAGCATCCTTTGTTGAACAATAAATATGTCTAGGGATTTGGTTAGTTATGAGGAGGAGACTTCTATGTCTAGTTAGATGTACACTTTCAACATGAATTAGATTACAGTAAATGATCACTCTCCAGATTAGTATGAATAGCTTTTTCATCTCACTACTCTTAACCCACACACTCAAAGTTAGAGTGAAAAAACACTATAATTTCATTGGCTTTAGATGTTGTACAATATTCTCACTCACAGTGTTGGATAATTTCTTCATTTTGGAGGAGAAGGAAAGTGTGATATTTCATAGTTTGGAAACCACACACACTAACAAGAAGACTTTGAGAAACCAAACATAGATTTATAAAATTAGAATCAAGCTGGGTGAAAAGATTCATGCATGAGGAAAGAGATACTGATGTAATAGTATCAGTCAAGTGACTTATTTAGAAAATAGCATTGCTAACACTTTGAACTCAAGTTTACACCTTTGACAGTAGTAAACTCATGAAAACAAATGCAAAAGCCTATAGTATAGTTATGACAAACAAACAGAAACTTTATTTTCTGTAATGAATTTCTAAAATTGAATTTTATAATATAGATACTATGCGATTCATCATCTTTGCTTCTTGCTGACATGGGTTAGAATCATTGTTGCAAAACAAATCCATATCAACGCCTACTGCGTTTTTCACGAGGTTAATAGATGAATTTCGAACATTCCACTGCTCTCACGGTTACATTATGTGTTAGAGCATAAAAACACACACACACACACACACACACACACACACACACACACACACACACAATTTCTCTTTGGATTATCAGAATCTGAATAATATAATTCTCAAAAAATGCAAAGCTTTCAGTCTTTGATGTTTGTAATCCCTCCTCCCCTTGATCCAAAAAACTTGTCACAAGCACTGTTATTGCGGTTTTGCTTACTTACCTCTAAGATGATGAACTTTTTTCTCAGCTGAGCGTATGCTTGTCTCTCTCTCTCTCTATATATAAACTGCTGCGTTTGAATTCAGTGTATACTGTTACCTTCTTTAATTCTAAAAAACAGAATGAGAACACCAGGAGTAAATTTCTCTTCTTGTTTGTTTTAACGACAACTGTTATTTATTCTACACTTGTCGTTTTCACTCTATTTGTTATTATACGATTATTAGAATGAGCTAACAAATAATATTAGTTGAATGACATTATGGAAGAGGAACTTTGGATTATCAGAATCTGACTAATATCATTTTCAAAAAATGCAAAGCTTTCAGTCTTTGATGTTTGTAATCCCTCCTCCCCTTGATCCAAAAAACTTGTCACAAGCACTGTTATTGCGGTTTTGCTTACCTCTAAGATGATAAACTTTTTTCTCAGCTGAGCGTATGCTTGTCTCTCTCTCTCTCTCTATAAACTGCTGCGTTTGAATTCAGTGTATACTGTTACCTTCTTTAATTCTGAAAAACAGAATGAGAACACCAGGAGTAAATTTCTCTTCTTGTTTGTTTTAACAAAAACTGTTATTTATTCTACACTTGTCATTTTCACTCTATTTGTTATTATACGATTATTAGAATGAGCTAACAAATAATATTAGTTGAATGACATTATGGAAGAGGAACTTTGGATTATCAGAATCTGACTAATATCATTTTCAAAAAATGCAAAGCTTTCAGTCTTTGATGTTTGTAATCCCTCCTCCCCTTGATCCAAAAAACTTGTCACAAGCACTGTTATTGCGGTTTTGCTTACCTCTAAGATGATAAACTTTTTTCTCAGCTGAGCGTATGCTTGTCTCTCTCTCTCTCTCTATAAACTGCTGCGTTTGAATTCAGTGTATACTGTTACCTTCTTTAATTCTGAAAAACAGAATGAGAACACCAGGAGTAAATTTCTCTTCTTGTTTGTTTTAACAAAAACTGTTATTTATTCTACACTTGTCATTTTCACTCTATTTGTTATTATACGATTATTAGAATGAGCTAACAAATAATATTAGTTGAATGACATTATGGAATAATGAAAAGAGAAATTTTAACCTATAGGAAAATTTCAATTCAAAAGGAAGAACTTGCGGATTACCGAATCTTGAATGATTTTGCGAGCTTTTGCTTCTTCCTTTATCAGAAATATTAGGAAAACTACACATTTATGTTGACTCAGTGCATGTGCAATCTGTGCATAAATTCATCCTTGAATATGCAAGTATATTATCTGAAAGATTCTCTAGAACAAGAAATTTAAAGAGTAATGGGGTTTTAGCACATCTACAAAAGAGTTTTTATGTATACTAGTCTGGGATTGCTTCTCTCCCATGAGTCAGTGATTGATTCACTTTATCTGTCAGTATAAGTTGAATTGGTTCTTATATCTTAGAGATTCATGATGCTGATGTTGTCCTTGGAAGCTGTCTGAAGTAGAATGTGCTAATCTTCGACCGAGAGGATAATTGGAGCATATCTTCCAAGGTTGTCTCTCACTACACTTGCATATGAGAGAGAGAGAGTTTCTTGTTGTGTTTTACCAGTACATGGAGTCAAATATGGTCATATATCTCTAGATTTCAATTTCATTTGATCTGATTGCAAAGAATATTAAATTTTCGATATAGTTAGCAATAACAAATAGAGTAATAAAGCTTCACCACATCGGGATTATCAACAGAATCTTAAAGTGAGTATTATTATTTCTTGCTTTCATATTACAGAATCAAACAGTGATTCAACAAGTTAATATGCAAGTAATGTGCATAACTATTAACTGAATCAGTAGTTTCCAACTCTTGTAATGTGAACAGATCTATTAGTATAATTTATCAAATAGTTTCATCAAATAACTAACACTAACCTTGATTTGCTGTGTCATCCTCCTCCGCCTCCTCTTCCTCCTCCTCCTTATCCTCCACTCTAATTCTGCTGATTGCTTCTCATGTTATCAGATCATGAAATCATGATGAAAAACAACTCAGTGTTAGATCTCTTTTTTAAGTTGAGTGGATTTTGGAGCATATGCTGTGAGTAAGAATAACATAGACTCCCACTAGTAATATTAGTAATCTACACAGAAAAGTTTTCTCTCTATTTGTTATGCATCATGACAAGACTTCTGTAATCTTTCAGATAATATACTTGCATATTCAAGGATGAATTTATGCACAGATTGCACATGCACTGAGTCAACATAAATGTGTAGTTTTCCTAATATTTCTGATAAAGGAAGAAGCAAAAGCTCGCAAAATCATTCAAGATTCGGTAATCCGCAGGTTCTTCCTTTTGAATTGAAATTTTCCTATAGGTTATATATCTCTTTTCATTATTCCATAATGTCATTCAACTAATATTATTTGTTAGCTCATTCTAATAATCGTATAATAACAAATAGAGTGAAAATGACAAGTGTAGAATAAATAACAGTTTTTGTTAAAACAAACAAGAAGAGAAATTTACTCCTGGTGTTCTCATTCTGTTTTTCAGAATTAAAGAAGGTAACAGTATACACTGAATTCAAACGCAGCAGTTTATAGAGAGAGAGAGAGAGACAAGCATACGCTCAGCTGAGAAAAAAGTTCATCATCTTAGAGGTAAGCAAAACCGCAATAACAGTGCTTGTGACAAGTTTTTTGGATCAAGGGGAGGAGGGATTACAAACATCAAAGACTGAAAGCTTTGCATTTTTTGAAAATTATATTAGTCAGATTCTGATAATCCAAAGTTCCTCTTCCATAATGTCATTCAACTAATATTATTTGTTAGCTCATTCTAATAATCGTATAATAACAAATAGAGTGAAAACGACAAGTGTAGAATAAATAACAGTTGTCGTTAAAACAAACAAGAAGAGAAATTTACTCCTGGTGTTCTCATTCTGTTTTTTAGAATTAAAGAAGGTAACAGTATACACTGAATTCAAACGCAGCAGTTTATATAGAGAGAGAGAGAGACAAGCATACGCTCAGCTGAGAAAAAAGTTCATCATCTTAGAGGTAAGTAAGCAAAACCGCAATAACAGTGCTTGTGACAAGTTTTTTGGATCAAGGGGAGGAGGGATTACAAACATCAAAGACTGAAAGCTTTGCATTTTTTGAGAATTATATTATTCAGATTCTGATAATCCAAAGAGAAATTGTGTGTGTGTGTGTGTGTGTGTGTGTGTTTTTTTATGCTCTAACACATAATGTAACCGTGAGAGCAGTGGAATGTTCGAAATTCATCTATTAACCTCGTGAAAAACGCAGTAGGCGTTGATATGGATTTGTTTTGCAACAATGATTCTAACCCATGTCAGCAAGAAGCAAAGATGATGAATCGCATAGTATCTATATTATAAAATTCAATTTTAGAAATTCATTACAGAAAATAAAGTTTCTGTTTGTTTGTCATAACTATACTATAGGCTTTTGCATTTGTTTTCATGAGTTTACTACTGTCAAAGGTGTAAACTTGAGTTCAAAGTGTTAGCAATGCTATTTTCTAAATAAGTCACTTGACTGATACTATTACATCAGTATCTCTTTCCTCATGCATGAATCTTTTCACCCAGCTTGATTCTAATTTTATAAATCTATGTTTGGTTTCTCAAAGTCTTTCTTGTTAGTGTGTGTGGTTTCCAAACTATGAAATATCACACTTTCCTTCTCCTCCAAAATGAAGAAATTATCCAACACTGTGAGTGAGAATATTGTACAACATCTAAAGCCAATGAAATTATAGTGTTTTTTCACTCTAACTTTGAGTGTGTGGGTTAAGAGTAGTGAGATGAAAAAGCTATTCATACTAATCTGGAGAGTGATCATTTACTGTAATCTAATTCATGTTGAAAGTGTACATCTAACTAGACATAGAAGTCTCCTCCTCATAACTAACCAAATCCCTAGACATATTTATTGTTCAACAAAGGATGCTAACAACAAAAAATTTGTACCAAAAATTCTATTGCTTGAAGCAAAGAGTATCTTACTTACATCATATTGTAATCTTAATTTTCCAGCATTGTGGTGTTATTACAGTATTCCATAAAAGGTTTTCCATGCTTGTGACAGAAACTCAATTGATAGAAAATCTATGTTCCTTATAGCATTTGACACAAATTATTCCTCTTGATAGACAAATCTCCTTTGACAGTGTAAGGGATTGTGATCACAAGTCACTATGATCGAAATACACTCAAGTTTCTCTCTCTCAAATTTGTATTTCTTTTTCAAATTCTGCTAGTTGCTGTTCCCCGAATGTATCTGTGGCTTTCAAAAAAACTCTACTCATCTAGTTGTAGCTAGATATGCATCTCGCCTGATAGAGGAATCAAATAATCGCTTTGCTTCTCTCAACAATAAATATATATAGCCACTTGTGCTTTCACCAACTTAATCTGAATCATGATTCGACTTTCATTTCATTTGACTTTGAAGTACTATCTTTTGGATACATCAAGGTTGTCTTTACATGTCTCTTACACTTATCTAAATACCTACTTGCATAATTACTCAAATAAAACTGTAATCAATAGCTTTCATTTTTCCTTTGATAGAAAAAGTTCCTCTTCCTTCGTTCTGCCTTATCTCTAAATAAGTAGTCATTCACTGTCATATCAAAATAAAAAATTATAATATTATTCTTTTCTCCTCATGCTCACTCTCCATGAATGGAGATCTTATACTATTTCTTGATGTCCCTCTAGAATATTATGATTGATCTTGTTGTGCTCTCTCATTCATCATCTTTGCTTCTTGCTAAAATTATAATATTATTCTTTTCTCCTCATGCTCACTCTCCATGAATGGAGATCTTATACTATTTCTTGATGTCCCTCTAGAATATTATGATTGATCTTGTTGTGCTTCTTGCTCTGTGATTTTCAATCATTTGTATTTTCTCTACATTTAACAATCTGTCTATATACGGATTTTATTTGAACTTTTGCAGTTACATTTCTCCTATTTGATTGAACATCTCTTGAGATGAAAATCTTTCTTGTTACTGCATCTCAGTAAACATGTGTATCAACAGAACTGCTGATTTTTTGTTTCACTTCAATGTAATTATGCACATTCACTTTTATCAATTGTGCACTTTGCTCAAGTACTATCATTAAAATTTCAACTATATTGCTATCTTCAAATATGGGTATGTTTACATTCTACAATCAAGTAGTATGCTGCTTTCTTTATTTAGCTGCAACTAATATACTGCATCTTTACATCAGTGCAACTTTACTGCATCTAATTTTGCTTCAACTCTGATGCTCCATTTTCTTAATTTTGGTGATGCAGAAAATTGTATAAATTAGTAGGTGTGAAGCTTCATGGTTTTTTCTTATGACTGATCCTTTAAAAACTTTACCACAAATAATGTACATATAGTAAGATCAAATTGAATAAAACAAGATGAATTGAATCTCTTCCATTAGATGAAGTGAGAAGGAGACTTGAGAGAGTAGTGTACTTGATAAGAATGACTCGAGGTTTCCAAGCTTGGCTGTTTGCATAGAGTGAGATTTCAGAATCATTCTTTTCTGTCAGTATTACATGGGTTGTTTTGAAATTTCCACTTACCATTGCTGCAATGACAAGTCCATAGAGAGGAATAACGATTCAGTTAAATCTGTCAGTTAGATACATGCCTCAGTTCTGTTATTCCTTCAGAAAAACCTGCCACTGGAAGTTTCATTTCTCCATACAAATGGTGTTGTGAGAAGGAGACTTGAGAGAGTAGTGTACTTGATAAGAATGTCTCGAGGCTTGCTGACTGAAATTTTAGAATCACTCTTCATTGTCAGTATTACTTGAGTTGTTTTTAGATTTCCACTTACCATTGCTGTAATGACAAGTCCATAGAGAGGAATAACGATTCAGTTAAAGCTGTCAGTTAGATACATGCCTCAGTTCTGTTATTCCCTTAAGGAAAAACCTGTCACTGGAAGTTTCATTTCACCATGCAAATAGTGTGTGTGTGATCTAGAGAAGCAATTAGCATTGTCAAGCTTGACTTGTAGAATTTCTTAGTGCATAGCGGACTGCATTCATAACTTCTTCTTCCTCTCATTCTTCTCTTTGGAAGCTATTGTACATGATGGAATGTGATTATCGTTTCACTTAAATCTGTCAGTTAGACACACTTCTTTTTTCTACTTCTTCCTATTCTTCTTCTTCTTCTCCATTCTCTACTTCTCCCTCTTTTTGAGAGCAACTTCTTCTTCCTCTTCTTCTCTGTTCTCATACTCTTCCTCTCTTTGGATGCTTGTTATTATATCGTTTCACTTAAATCTGACAGTTAGACACACTTCTCCTTTCCTCTACTTCTTCCTCTTTTTGAAAGCGACTACTTCTTCTCTGATCTTATACTTCTCTATGATAGCATGATAAATTTTTTGAATGTGATTATTGTTTCACTTAAATCTGTGAGTTAGACAAAGATGAGTCGGTTAAATCTGAGAAACTTGATTCACTTTAATCTGTCAGCAGTAGAGCCATTGAATTTCTCATTCTCTATTCCCTCCTTCTTCTACTTCCAAACTCGATTCACTTTGGTTGAAAATCACACAGTTAGAAGTAAGATGTTCAGTTAAATCTGTCAGTAGGAGAGTCTTGGATTTCTCCTCTTCTTCTCCACAGTAAAAATCTCACAGTTGGAAGTAAGATGTTTCAGTTAAATCTGTCAGTAAGATGAGATTTTCGTTTCACTTTTGATAGTAACCTTCTCCTTTTTCTCCTTCCAAACTCAATTCACTTTAATCTGTCAGCAGGAGAGTCATTGGATTTTTCATTCTCCATTCTTCTACATCCAAAATAGATTCACTTTAATCTGTCAGCACTAGAGTCATTGAATTCTCATTCTCCATTCCTCTCCATCTTCTACTTCCAAGGTCATTTCACTTAAATCTGTCAGTAATACACTAATTGAAATAGACCGTGACTATCTATAGATTAAATGGAGCATAACTAGAGAAAGGTGAGAGAGAGAGAGAGCATCATTGTTGTCATCTTCTTCCTCTCTTTCTTCTCTCTCTTCTTCTTCTTCTTCTTCTCCTCCCTTCTTCTTCCACCTAGAGAAAGTGAGAGAGAGAATCATCGACATAGGATGGGTGCGGGGGGAGGGGGAAAACTCGTAAAAAAAGCGTTAGTATCCATACTTTCATACTACTATTGTCTTGTGGTTTTGAAGAAAGCAGCTCAAAGGGCAAACGAAGAGTCTCTCCATATACTAATTCGGATGTAGTAGCCTTGATATCTTCCTGAAAACAGATTACCAAGAAGAAATAGTGATAAGGCTTCAACCCAATCAGCCTTAGCATGAGCCATAATTGCGGCTTTTAGATGGCGATGGAATCGTTCAATCATACCGTTTGATGTAGGATGCCAACTTGTACTTCTGAGTCGAATCCCAAATAGCTGGCGAATGTGTTGAAGAGGTTGGAATTGAATTGTGTCCCGCGATCTGTAGTCACAGTTTCTGGGAAACCAAAACGAGATATCCAGCAATCAAAAAGTGATGACACACTGTCTCTGCAGTTATGTCAGATAGTGGATAAACTTCTGGCCATCGAGTAAAACGATCTGTCACCGTTAAGCAATATTTGATAGATCGTGCAGGAGGAAGTGGGCCAATCAAATCGATGTGGATATGAGAAAATTTTTTTGTAGGTCTCACAAAATTTCCACAAGGAGCATGAACATGTCGAGTAATCTTTGATCGTTGACAACCAGTACAAGCGCGAGCCCAATCTCGACAGTTCTTGTCATGTTTGGCCAAACAAATCTGTTGCTGACTAACTTGAGTGAAGCATTGGGTCCGGGATGACTCAGGTTATGGAGGCTGTCAAAGATTGTCGTCTAAAAGGTTGTGTAAGAAACGGTCGGGTTTCCCTGTAGATACATCACAGAGCACAGTAAGTGGTGATCCGGGAATGGGTACACGTTCCAATGAGAGAGAAGAATTCTCTGGCTTAGTTTCTTAAGTTCTTCATCAATTCTTGAGATTTGACCAATAACTCATAATCAAGGGTTGTATTAATAGCTTCAATACGTGAAAGTATCAGCAACAATGTTTGGGTGCCTTTGACATTTTATATCTGTTGACAACTCAGAGATGAATGATAGTTGGTTTAGTTGAATCGGTGGAAGTTTTTCACGGTTCTGTTGTAGATGGTGAAAGGGTGTCCTTCTAAGAGGTGGCGAAAATGCTGCACCGCTGCATAAACCGCAAGTAGCTCAAGATAGTATGCAGGCCAACCGCCTTCTTTCAAAGATATTTTTTATGAAAAGAAAGCAAGAGGTTGCCATATGCCTTGTTGTCGTAAGCATGCTCCAACTGAATGGTTGAAGCATCAGTGAATAAACCAAGTGGTGCGCCAATTCGGGGATGGACAAGGAGAGAAGCTGAAGAAATGCAGTTCTTGCAGGTTTCAAATGCTTCTTCAAGTTCAGGTGTCCAACCAATATAGGAATTGAATGATGATTCCTATGTTGAAATTGATTAAATGGAACTAAATGATTGGTGAATTGATTTTAATGTTGAATGACAAATTTAACTATTGATAAATATGAAAGATAAAACTGTTACAATAATAAACAAACTAAGCTGGTTGAAAACATCACAGGTGGCAATCAGATGATTCGCCACACTTTCCTGGATATGATGATAATATAGTGTTAATATAGTTTCCTCACAGTGCATTGTGTTAGGAATATAGGTTTCTCATATAAACTTTTGTTTGCATATGAGTAATGGTAATGGGATGAGCTGATGAAAAACACGTGGGACAGCGATACAAGATTGTAGTTGCGACGCTTTAGGCTAATATAATCTCTATGGTAAAACATTCATTTATATGGGTACTTTATTCAAATTAATAAAGGGTACTACAGTTTTATATTGTTTTTATTAATCTCTATGGTATATTTTTAAGCATTCTTAATTGAGACGCCGAGTAGTAAACATCGTTGTTTAGAGCTGCGGAACATAATAACAATTGTGTTGTGATTATTGCAAAAGTGAGTATAGCTGATAGACGACTAGTGAATCCATCCGTTACGTTACGTATGAGATCACCGGTCAGGGCGCCATATGGATTAATTCCGGAATTCGAGGAATTGGGAGAAGAGCAGGAGCAATCAACATCTTCAGCGACAGTCCAGGAGTCCCCTACAATGGAGAAACTAGCAGAGCAATCTACATCAAAGGCAATGAATTTCAAAG